>NW_010365351.1:116815-171057 GCF_000414095.1 Morus notabilis
GGGAAAGAGAGTGGATTTTTGCAAGACGAATCATCACTATTGTGTAAAATATCTCAAGAATAACAATGAAAGTGTTGATGCCAGAGACCTCCAATTGCATCAGCATGAGAATGAGTAATTACAACCGCATCAATTGTTCTTAGCCTGACAGAAATATAACTAGTCACCAGAAAGGATATGCAAGAAACTTCTCCGAATACAAAGAGATCATAGATCCTTAAAAGAAGCACCTAAAAGATAGTTTTGCTATTGTTCAGTTCAGAGTTGTAATCTTTGGAATCTTAGCTTAAAATATCAGATTTGGTAGACTGTTTGATGCGAGTAAGTTCCACTTAGTAGCTCAAAACTCTAAAGTGCATGAGATTACTGCAAGTATTAACACTGACCTGTAAGCAGGAAACCATCTAAGAGCACTGTGGTAGAAGAACCTGCACAATAAATTCATAATGGTAAAAACACTTTGCAACAAGAATAAATTCTAACAGAACTTATAGGAAGCTTGTCCTCTACTTACTTCCCAGCATCTACAAGAATGTTACGTATTCCAGATGACGAAGGATAACGAATAAGGATGCTTGTGTTAAGTCTCTTGTTTATATTACCTGGTTCTGCAGCTTTTGAGCACACCTGAAAAACTCAAAATCACGGCATTTCCTTGACTAATCGAATTTAGAATTCCGAATAAGAAAAAAATACTAATCCACACCTCACATTTCTTTAGAGGATTTGTAAGGCAGCTAAGACGGGGAATCCCTTCACTTGTTCCTGTACCCATAAATATGATCTCTGATTGGTCATCAGGTAATTCTTCTCCGGAAACTCCCCTTGCATAATCTGCAATTCGCTTGGCAAATCACCACATAACTCATATAGAAGAGAGTACCAAACAAACTGCAAGATTTTTGTGTTTTTAGTGGTAATAAACTATCAGCATTCTCTAAACCTCATTTGTTTTTGTTTTGTTTTTGGTTCTTTTTTTTCCCTGTTTTCTAGCCAATTACTTCAATAATTGATTCATTCATACACATTTATAATGGAAACAACCAGAAAAACATGAATTTTCCTAAAAAATGCCACCACAATCAAGTGATTGCTTATAAAGAGCTGGATAAAACAATTTCATTTTAGTCCCTACTTTAGCTTCTTAAACCACAGAAAAGAGATAAACTTTCAGACCCCAATCATCGATGCATAGACATGGCATATTTCCCATCAAAAGAATCGAAACAATATTCTCAATAACCAACAAAAAAAAAAACTTTAGATTCTGTAGAACACCCACAAGACAAAGAATTATAATGAAACCCCAGTTGAAAAAATTGCACTTTGAGGCTTACCAGATCGAAGGCGAGATTGGAGAACCCGTCTGAAGGGAGATAAGCGAGTGTTGGGGAGTGAAATTGCAGAGTTGTGGAGTGATATTTGGCGTCTGAAAGGCGCAAAACAGGCCAGAGAAGAAGGGCGAATCGTGCCCAGATACAGAACCATCGACAAAGGTCCTGAGAATTTATCGGAAATGAGAAAACGACACGGAAAGATATGCTTTTGGATTTCACCGGAGATAGAAGGGGCCGTTCGTTGGTTTCAGAACGAACAGAACACCAACGACAACGAGCAACGAGAATATGCTTCCTTTCCGAAAGAAAGGGACTTTGTTAATGTTAATGTTGTTGGTGAAAAAACGACTTTTAGTTTTCAAGTTTCGCAGAGATGCTACGTGTCGTTCCTTCTTAGAAAGTAGAATTAAAACTATGGCAAATATTTGTAGAGAAATGATAGCTCCTTCTCTCACTATTATCACTTTTTGCGTACACTATTTAACTTGTGGATTTTATTATCTCTTTTTTGTGAATGCAAAAAATTATAAAAAGAGTAACATAAAAAATGGCGTGAATATCTCTTATATTTGTATAATGAGAGGATGAATAAATTTTAAAATACTAACGATTGATAGAGTGATACTTAAATAAAAAATAAATATATGTTGCTTTTTGTGAAACTAACAGCAACATGTATTTATTTTTCATTTAGGTATCACTCCATTCGTATTTTAGAATTTGCTCTTCTCATTATTCACAAAAAGCAACATGTGAAGTGAAATGTGAATTAGCCTAAAAACTAGAAAGTTTGAAACAGCATTATAATAGAATACTACACGTCGTTTTTACATAAACGATAAAACACAAGACCTTCAGTATTGAAACGACATGTTTTCACACCAACGGCAGTAAGCCTCGTCTTTTTTCCTGTCGTGTGGTTAAGCCGTGATTGATGAATAAGGAACCTTTTAAAAGAAATAATAATCATAAGGGTGGGGTGAATTACCTCAACGGTATAGTCAAGTTGCTTTATGATTGCAACCACAATAAAAGACAAATGTAAGTGATGAATTAACTAGGTTTAATGACTTAGCGTTTTGTGTCTAGGTTAATTCATAACAATGACTTGAATCAAAATCAATGGCTGTATTTGGAGTTATTTTTGTTTCTGTTTTTTACGTTTTTCGAGAAAGAAAAAATGAAAATGAGAGAGAGAAATGACATTTGGCACAATTAAAGATAAAAAATAAAAATGAAAATGATTTTTTTAGTTTAGTGTAAAATAGGAGAAAAATGAAAAATGACTTTTAGTCGTTTTTCATTTTTTGTTTCCGTTTTTTCCTCTCTCGAGTAGAGAGAGATGTTAATGGATTTTTTATACTGAAAACAATCTCTTAATAAAATTACCAAACACATTTTTAAAAATGATTTCTGTTTGAGATTGAAAAATTTTCATTTCAATTTTCATACAAAAAATAAAATTATTTTAAAACAAGTTTCAAACGCATTCAATATTTTTTTTCTCCTCTTTTCATCCCATTAGTTTGGTTTTTTAAAGTCAAAAGGATCGTAATCATAATAAAAATATAAGATGACGATGTTTGAGAGCCTTCGACCAAGCGATATTAAAGTAGCAACAACTTTTTGAAATAAATATTTTGGCAATGTACAAATTAAGACGTGTTTCTCTTGAAGAAAAAAAAAATAGTTGTTACGCTCAAGCAGTCAATATTTTTTCATTACATATGTAACCTTTTTCTTGATATTTTTTTAAAATGTTTCTATGAATAATGATGAACTCGGATGACTCAAGGTTATGATTAAGAACTCATTTACAAATGTGCCCTACCTTTTGATTTCCTTTTCGACTAAATCATCATGCTTTCTTGTTCCTTTAGAAGATGTTCCACATGTTTGTTTCTTTTTCTTTCTTTTTTTCCATCTTTACAAGTGGACCAAACACAAAGCAGGGACTTGTTTTCTAATGATCTATTTCAAAGAATACAAATTAAGCGTGGAGAATTAGAAAACTAAAGTGCGTCATAATTATGATCATATTTATTTCACCGATTTGAGTTTTACTATAATAAAAAGCTCTTAAAAACAGTCACATTTAACTTTTTTACTATAGTAAAAAATTTTCACATAAAATTATATCCCAACTCAAATTAAAAACTCGAATCAACGAATTAAACGGGCCCTCTATTTCCTGATTATGAGGGCATGGGGTTGCCGACTAACATTCAATATCGTGGACAGTTTGAACAACCAATTGCTTTCACTAAAAAAGAAAAAAAAAAGTTTGATGCAAGTGAAACTAAGAGGAAAGTACAATTACTCTCTCTTATGTATTAATTTAAAGATAAGAAAGTTTAATATTACTTTGACAGAGCACTGATCATGATCAAATTAACTAAACCATATATGACTAAAAGTAACTTTGCTTGAATCAATTTGGAATGAAAGATTGGGAAATAACCTAGGACTTCTTATAAATATTACACACATATATATGAATGTATTTGCATATGTATATGCACATCCAAATATGTTGAGTATGGATTCAGACAGGTTTTTAACTCCTGCACTAGTTAGTGTTAAAATAGTGCCCCTCCTCCTCGATTGCATTGCATCAACTTGTCACATTCAGGGTGTAATAGAAGTATTCTCATCAGATTATACATTTTTTTTAAGCTCTAACTGAATTCAAATCACCTGTTTAATTTTTAATGTTTCAAGTGATCACGTTTTGCCGTGTTATTTAATAGACTCAAATATTAAGTATGCAAAAAGTTAGTTAAAAAGCGTTTAAAGTTTTTAAAACAACGTGATATAATATGATTGATTAGACACGAGTATTTTAAGTCCGGTTGAAATTTACTATCCAAATAATAAAACAAGAACAGAAATTGCAGGGAAAAATAATAACAATAAAGCTAAGCCATATTTTTTTAATCTAAGCCAAGCAAGCACAAACAGAATTAGCAGAGAGATCACGTGCAAACGTGAAAATAAATAAATAAATAAGCAATGAGCTTTTTTTGTTGTGATTTGTTTCTTCATTTTTTTTTTCTATCCGATTAACTTGAATTTGTTCAAATTGGACACTCACACTTTACAAATACGCTTATGCTCTTTGAATTGATCCAGAAAGAGTTTTTTATTTTTTATTTTTTATAATTTTTTTTTATTTTTAATTGCTCTAGTTCTTAGCCCAAACACATCACGATACGTATTCTTTGGCTGTTTTGCGTGTCACTAGTAAATAAAATACCCCGGTTTTCAAATACCAACAATTAATTGGATCATAAATCATGATTCATATTTGTTTTAGGTCGTCAAAAAAATTCTTCATCATAGAAATCAAGCACATGTGTGTGGTGTATATACATGATCGTTTCCAAGATAAACGAGAAATTGATTAGACAGTGACGGATGAGAAAATATTCGATGATTAAACCCCCATTATAACTTGGACCTTGTAACCCGTATAGACGCGTGTATTAACCTATTTTTCACTCAGCCAAACAATAATAATGGTGTATCAAGAAAAGTCATTGGTAAAGATGCCTATTAACAAGAAATGAAAAACCCTGCCAAGCTTTAATTTAACCAAATTACAACTCACAAGATTCTTCCAATACATTTATATATAAAACCTCTTCCAACACAACACAAATTTTTTTTTAAAAAAAAAAAGCAAAAATTTGAGTTTTTCTTGAGAAATTAACGGATAATTAAGTTGTTTTGCCTTTCTTAATTTTTTTATTTATAAAAATTAAAAAGGAATGAGACACAAAGGGAGATTACGGGCCTGTTTAATTTGTTGATTCGAGTTGAGATATGACTTTATGTGAGAGTGTTTTATTAGTAGTAAAAAGTTAAATGTGTCTGTTTTAAGAGTTTTTTACTATAATAAAACTCAAATTCTAAACTCGAATCGGTAAAATAAACGATGCCTACAATTATAAGTGCCAGTAAGAGAATTCACTTTTATTCCTGATTTTGAGAATTCACTTTTATTCCTCTTTTTTCTTCTGGCTGCTTTCCCGGGTCTTTCCTTATATGATCTTTATTCTTGTTATATTATCTTTATCGTCTTCCATTAAAAAATAAAAATAAAAATAAAAAATCTTAAACGTTTTTCTATTGGCCAAAGCATTGATCCACACAGTGGAATCATGACTTTTTATTTCTTTATTTATTAATCTACTTTTTTTTTTCTTTTTAAACCTTGAATTTGGACTAGCCAAAAATGCAAATCATCCGTAGTTTTCCTCAATAAATAGACACTGAGACTCTCCTATATCTTCTCAACCCCACTAAAAACTAAATCCCACCATGGCCATTTCCTCCTCTTCTTGGGCGCTTCTCTTCTTTCTTGCTATTCTTCTCAGCCATGGCGTTTTCAAGCTTGAAGCTTCCCATAATGTTTACACAAACCTTCAAGTTTCTGAATCCGTCCCTGCAGAACAGCCTTACAGAACTTCTTACCACTTTCAACCCCCCAAAAACTGGATAAATGGTATGTATATGCGTATACATATATATATAACTATATATATATATATTTCCCTTACCATTTCTGGTTATTATTATTATTATTGTTTTTTTTTTCTTTTCAAGTTTGGCTCTTTTTATGGAGTTAACAGTTCTTTATCGTTTTGTTTCTTGTTTCTGTCACTCGCCAATGTTGACCGACTCTGTGAAATGGACAATTCGGTGTGTTTGGACATGCAGATCCCAACGGTCAGTTTTTCTTCCCCTCTTGTCTTTGTTCTTCTTTTACGGTGCTTTGCCTGTTTTAAGATATGGTACTAGGTCAGTTCACGTGATATTTTTTTATGTGTTAGATTTTGACCATTGACTGATAATTGGAGTACTTTTTATTATTTTATTATTTTTTATAATTTGATTAGAATTCAAACTCTTCACTTGTTACGAAATTAGGTGTGTATTATCGTTATGTTTAAATTCCCTTGTATCTAATGGTTATATGTGACTTTTTGAGAGTATATGTTGACGTGATTATTAAATGAAGGAAAAATTGAAAATAGCTTTAGAAGGGGGAAAAAAAAAGGTCATTGACTCGTGAGATCAAGTTAATTGAGAAGCAATTGAAAAATCATTTTTAGTTTTCTTGGTTTATGAAAACTATTTATTTTTAAGTTTAATTAATTATCTCCGGTCGTTTTTGTCTTTGAAAATTAGATAACGTTCCGTTCTTGTTTTGACATCTTCTTGGCCACGGTCCTAATATTGGCAAATTTGTGCAGTGACGGCCAATTTATGTAGAAAATTCAGCCATTTATACTGATCATAAAAGGCTTATACGTGCCTTAAATTCCTTAATTTTCTCACTTGGCAATGTCAATGCTGGATGATACATGACGTGATAATGAAAGCGTCATTTTGTGGAGTACAAGTAATATTATTTGTGACACGAATTGTCACCCTTATTATGTTAAAAAATTTGTGAAAACGTGTCACGGGTCGTGTTCGGGTTGACTGTAAATTTAGAAAGAAACGATCAAAACACGACACGAACACGACACGTGACACGAATTGCCATGCCTATTATGTTATATCTACAATCATGCAATTAGAGTAGTTTTAGTGGTTGGTAAAACGGCTCTTTTTTCTTTAAAAGATTGAGTTAGTAAATGAGAAATATAAATCCACATTTTGCGAGGAGTTATATACTACACTTTTTTCTATCTTTACAATCTTTTATTTAGGATGAAAAATAAAAAAATCCATTGACTTGTTTTTGCACATCTTCGTTAATGGTCGGTCACTTCGTTTATTCTTTTGTCACGACATTTTTTAGATTTGATTTATTTTTGGGTTTTGAAACTGCATAATCACTCCAAATTATTTATAGACGTGTGATATGTTTCTTTCTCATCTAATATTAGGACCAATGATATACAAGGGACTTTACCACCTATTCTACCAATATAACCTTAAAGGTGCTGTGTGGGGGAACATAGTGTGGGCCCACTCAACATCCACTGATCTTGTGAACTGGACCCCACATGACCCAGCCATCTACCCATCACAGCCGTCCGACATCAATGGCTGTTGGTCCGGTTCTACAACCATTCTCCCCAATGGTAAGCCAGTCATTTTCTACACCGGAATAGACCCACAAAACCGCCAGGTCCAAAACCTGGCCATGCCCAAAAACCTTTCAGACCCATTCCTTAGGGAATGGGTTAAGTTGACCAAAAACCCCTTAATGGCGCCAGCCCAAACGAATCGTATCAATTCCAGCTCTTTTAGGGACCCCACCACTGCCTGGCGGGGCCCAGACAATAGGTGGCGAATTATCATTGGGAGCAAAAGGGACCGTAGAGGACTTGCTATCCTCTACAGGAGTAGGGATTTCCTTAACTGGGTTAAGGCCCAACACCCGCTGCATTCTGCCAAGGGCAATGGCATGTGGGAATGCCCGGATTTCTTCCCCGTGGCTGTGGATAGCCCGATCGGGGTCGACACGTCGGTGATTGGAAACAAGGTTAAGCACGTCCTTAAGGTCAGCTTAGATGACACCAAACACGAGTATTACACAATTGGGACGTATGCCATTAAGAAGGATAAATATATCCCGGATGAAGGGTCAGTGGAGAGTGATGCCGGATTGAGGTATGATTATGGCAAGTTTTACGCGTCCAAGACATTTTTTGATAGTGTCAAGAGGAGAAGGATTTTGTGGGGTTGGATTAATGAATCTTCAAGTGTTAATGATGATATCAATAAAGGTTGGGCTGGAGTTCAGGTAATCTTTTATTGTTTACTTTCATTGCTTGAATTGAACTTTATGTTATATAAAAGATTGTCACATGTAATACTTTTTTAAAAAAGAGA
Organism: Morus notabilis; assembly: GCF_000414095.1. Classification (NCBI taxonomy): domain Eukaryota; kingdom Viridiplantae; phylum Streptophyta; class Magnoliopsida; order Rosales; family Moraceae; genus Morus; species Morus notabilis. Next base: position 125,005 of record NW_010365351.1, read on the forward strand.
TGATAGTTTTTGATTCGTTGTTCAAATAATAATAGAGTTGACTTAGTAGGTACCTTTGTTTCAAGGAAAATGGTTTCCACTATCTTTTTTTTCTTTTTTCTTTTTTCTTTTATAGATAACATTGTAATTATGAAATCATTTTGCAGGCAATTCCAAGGACCCTTTTGCTTGATAAATCCGGAAAGCAGTTGATCCAATGGCCAGTACCAGAAATTGAAAAACTAAGAATAAACCAAGTCAACTTTTCCAATAAACTACTCAAGGGTGGATCAGTACTTAAAGTTCCCAAAGTTACAGCAACACAGGTTACTTTTCATTATATTTTACTTTCTACTCAAGTTAACAAAAAAAAAATTACCACTATTAAGTACTAATACATTGGAAAAAAAAAATTAGTAGAATAAGCCTAAGTTGAACATTTTAATCATGATGATAATTTTTTGTAAACTTTTTTTTTCCTTTTTTACCCTCTTTACAGGCAGATGTAGAGATTTCATTCAAGATTTCTGGGCTTGAGAAAGCAGAAGTGTTGGATCCTACTTGGACAAACCCACAAATTTTGTGTAGCCAAAAGGGTGCCTCAGTTAAGAGCAGTTTAGGGCCATTTGGGTTATTGGTTTTGGCTTCAAATGGCTTGAAAGAGTACACGGCAGTGTTCTTCAGAATTTTCAAAGGTCACAACAAATATGTGGTGCTCTTGTGCAGTGACCAAAGCAGGTTTCTTTTCCTCTTTTTCCTCTTAGGCCATCAAACATATTCTTATCAACAAGCATTCAATATGGATTTTTTTTTTTGTTTTTTGCCCCTTACTTATTTGTTGTTTTGTGATAGGTCCTCCCTAAAACAAGATAATGACAAGACCACTTATGGTGTTTTTCTGAATGTCGACCTTGTTCATGAGACGCTGTCTCTAAGGAGTTTGGTGAGTAGCAATCAATTCAAAATATAATTGAACTCTTATCATTGATTTTTTGTCCCTATAATGCTGGAAACTTTCAAGAAATCCACTTATGTTGTTTTGAAGTCTTCCACATGAAAAATTTTCAGTCTACATTTTTGTCTTGTATATGTGTATGGCAACTTCATCGAGTGCTAAAAATAGGCTTTTTTTTTTTTTTTTTTTTTTTTTCAATTGTGTCTGTTGTGACTGTTCACATTAAAAATTTATAGCATGCGATACACAATATCTTCTACTCATAGATCGAACCATTAAAGAACTAATTCATATTTGTCAAGTAAAACAATAATTCTTATGGTAAAACTTTATTTATTTATTTATTTTATAATGTTGATCCATGCGTATTAATATCGGCAGTGTCTTGTATTCAAGGCCTCATGGTAACATAATGTTTTTAGAATTTCTACACATGTGACCGACAGGATAAACTTTAATGTCTCACTCTTCTAAGCTAATGTGGGCGAGCATTCTTTTATATCATGATAAATTCTTTTTATCCATTTCATCTTTTAATCCCAACATGTTTGAAACTTTTTCACTGTTTTTGTAGATTGATCACTCCATAGTGGAGAGCTTTGGTGGGAAAGGAAAAGCTTGCATCACAGCTAGAGTTTATCCTACATTGGCTATTGGTGATGGGGCATATTTGTTTGCTTTCAATAATGGAACTCAAGATGTTGAGATTGCAAATTTGAATGCTTGGAGTATGAAGAAAGCAAAGATCAACTGAAGAAAAGGAAAGAGATAAGTGGGGAAGGAGAGGCAGGCCAAAAGAGCAAGGAATAAAAGAGGAACAAGTTTCTCGGATTAGGATCTAGTCATTTGACACAGAGAATCATTACCATGTTAGATTTGGTTCCACTTAATCATTATATCCATTGGCTTGACTTTTTGAAATTTGCATACCTGTAGTTTTTAAATGATATTTAGTATGAAGTTTGCTACATTATTTTAGTGACTCTCTCTCTCTCTCTCTCTCTCTCTCTCTCTGCATAGATTTGAGAAAACCATAGAAGGCAAAATAGAAAATTAAGCAAAAATGACCAGCTTTTTAGGACACGGCTAGGTGGCCATGTTCACTTGATATTGAAAAACTATATCAATAGATTTGTTGGTCAACAAAGTAAACTGACTTTCTATTAATGAAGGTATGATTAAAATGTTTGCTTGACCTAGTTATAAGTTAACCTTAAAGAGGGGGGAAAAGTTAAAATAATGACGATAGATTTGTAAACTTGTTAGTGGCTGCTTAACTTTATTATTATTATTATTATTATTATTATTATTATTATTATTTTAATGGTAAGTCATCGAGAGCAGAGAGAATAGAAGACTTTAAAAGTCATATAAAATGTTACAAAAGCGTTAAGATTTTTAAATAGCTATTCAATAAAATAGTTGTTCAACTGTCGAAACTTCGTATAACCAGTTAAAGTTACCAAATTTCAGCGTTGAGCATGTGTAATGTTTGATATAGATACACAATCTGCATCTTATACGCCTGAGGATGCTCCACATCCAATGTAGCTTAGTTTTGTTTGATTTGCTTGCAAGTTTGATATGTTTTCAAAAACACTTGGGCTGCCAATTTCTATAATCTTTTCTATTTTGATATCCTTTTATCTCTATTTTAAACCCTCTGTAATGTGAATGTTCATGTTATATTTGAAACAAGTGTGAAAAATGGCATAATTTGACATTTGTCATATACATAATTTCAAACGGCATATCTACTCTGTGCCCCTATTAATAGGCATAGTTAGGATTAGTGATATTGTCATTAAGTTCCGTTAAACTGTTATATTTTTCTTCATCTAGTATGATTCTCCTACCAACTAAAGAATAGACTGCAAATTTAATGCCATATAAACCAATGAATAGTTAGATTGGTTTTCTTTTCATACCAAAAGGGTGCATAGAAAATCAAAATAATAAAATTGTATAAGCTATTACACGGAATTATATTATTGACTTCCAACTTCTATGAGGCTGAGTTTATGTTCTTCAAAGAATTAATCAATTTAATCGGGCTCTAGCTGCAGATGACCATGATAAAGGGCAGCTACAATAAACTCACCTCTCGGGGATGAAAAGCCGAGGCTATTTTGTTCACTGCTGCAACTTTCCTTTCAACGCCTCGATGACAGCCGAAAAATCCCGGTCACTGAGGCCGTATGATTTGGCTACTTTGTAGAGTTCATTCGTAGCTGCTGCAATCGGAGTGGGTTGGTTCACAGATTCAGCTAAACCCAGAGCAAGCCTCAAGTCCTGCAACCAAAGATAATAGATATCATCAGAGGCTGTAAGCACTAACATCATGAGGTGATAAAAAAGGTCGGCACTTAAGAAACTTCACAAACCTTCTGTTGATGCTTCAAGGGAAATGCAGTAGGATAAAGGGATTTGATCATTGACGGGCCTTTCATCGAGTACATTGGTGCGCTAATTGCGCCCTGCGAGATGACCTGCAATATCATGGATGAACCATAAGTCATTTTCTTTTCTTTGGATTTGAAAAGACAAGAAAAAGGGAGTCTTAGAACTATGTATTGAGGAAATAATACGCAGTAGGATAAGAGATTCTCTGCAGGATACCTCAACGAGTACGCTTGGGTCTAGTCCTGCTTTCTCACTGAGAAGCAGCCCTTCAGCAAATGAGGCCATCATACTAAGAAACGTTGAAACACGTCAGAATAAGTGTAGAAAAAAGACAGAATATTGATTAAATGGAAGTGATCTCGGACAAACCTTCCCATGACCATGTTCACAACAAGTTTCATGGCAGCCCCATTTCCGACATCCCCGAGGTAGAATCTTGACTGGATGAAAGTATAAAGATGGGCATAAAACAGAAGCAGGTAACTATATATATCTAAGCCAGAGAAGAAGTTGCAAAAAAAGCAAGACACAATACCTTCCCCATGATGTCTAAGAAAGGACCAACTGTTTCATAAAGAGATTTATCTCCTGAAAAATTTTAGCTAACAATTTAGTTCCTGTTAGACTCACTTCACTAGTTATGCAGAAGTACAATGAGTTTCTGAACATGGATGAACAAGAAGCTTGGACAGCGTTTGTAGTGGGCGCCAAAGCAAACATGGACAGCGACAACCCGAAAAACTTTATATGAGAAAATTAAAGATTGCATACCTGCTGTAAGAAATATGAGCTGACCCTCTTCTGCTGGCTTTTTTGAGCCGGAAACTGGAGCCTAACAAAGAAAGTGCCCAAGCTTAAACTTTTTCTACAATACCATAACATAAACTTTATGTTAGCTTCTCTAGACTTCTGAAAACAGCTCGATTACCTCCAAAAACAATGCTCCAGTGGATTTAATATGTTGAGAAATCAATTTAGAGGTTGCACCATCAACAGTTGAAACATCCACATACCTGAAGACGTGCAGAAATGGTAATTGCATAAACTGCTTATCAGGTTATAGCTATAGGAGAATGTTTATACTATCAATAAACTTGCACTTAGGAAAGGAAATTTCCATTTGCCATGGGAACAAAAAAAATAGTACCCTTTTCCTGAACTCATTCCGCTCGCAGCTCCATGCTTCCCACAAGCAACATCAACCTGATAGAAAGCATCTATAAGCTGCCGTTTCTGAATAGAAGGTTAAGTAATGAAAAAAATTAAGAGAAAACATACGCACTGCACTCTCAGGATCCGAAAGCATGGCAAATGTGACATCACAAGATGCAGCTACTTCCTCAGGAGATGATTTATATCTGCAAAATCATCAAACAATATAACTAAGACATTCCAGGTTAAGTTCTCTTACATGGCTTTGAAAGTAACAGAACAAGTTATCATGAAATATATATATATATATATATGTATTAGTAGTTAAGTTCAGGGTTTTTGTATTAGTGCACCGTGAACTTATCGTAGCTAAAAACTTAGACCCCGAGCTTTTAATTTTGACAAGTATGACCTTAAATTTAAAAATCGTTGCATTTCTAGTCGAATAGCTAACAAATGTCAATTAATAGACAGAATCTCAATGAATTTTACACAAAATGCACCATCTTTTCGTTGATCGACAAATTAGACGCTGAACTTTTTAATCTTGACATTGGTGACCATAAATTCTGTATATTAATTGACGTCAGTTATCAGTTAGACTGCATTGCCAAGGATTGTCAAATTTTAGGAGTTAAATACCAAAACAGTAAATTTAGAATTACTTGTGAATTACAAAAAAGTTTAAGCTGCATTGGTGCAAAATATCCTTATATTTACACGAGAAAAGAATAAACTTGACTCTGAATTGATTCTGAGACTTGAAATTTAAATTTTTTATGAGAGGAAAATACCGTAACAAAATCAATGATTTGAGTTTGAGTATATAAAATAAACAGGCACAATGCCAAGTACTTACTTTGCACCTAAGCTGATGAGAGGATCACATTTGCTCTTGGTCCGATTCCAAACAGTCACATCACACCTACAAGGTCCCAGAATGATTATTAAGCTTGATTCCAACGACTAAGGATTCACCTCAATTGTCACATATTAGTACCTAATTATTCATAATTTTTCACAGTAAATATCCAAAATCAAAAGGATTTTTATCAGAAAAACTTACATACCCAGCTTTTATAAGATTTTGTGTCATTGGAGAACCCATAATTCCAATACCAAGGAAACCAATGTTTGCCGGCAATTTATCTGCTGAGAATCAAAAACACGTAAAATTTCATGTGTATCGATAGAGACTTTCTCACAGATGGGCAAGAAGATGAATTGATCAAGAAACATGACTACCACATGAAAAAAAAAAAAGAAGATAAACCTTTAGGAGGATCATCGTACGCTCGAGAAGACAAGGCCTTGAAGGAAACAGAAAATGGTGGTCTTGAAGAGAATAGAGAAATGGGTTTCCCTCTAAAGTGATTAGGAATCTGAGGGCAAAAGCTCGAGCACATTGCCATGGCGGTTGAAGATAAATGCCGACAGTAACTGGTCTTGAGGAATATGGACATTGCCACCCAAGTTTGGTCTTTTGAGCCTCGACGGCTGTGGGAAAAGCTCGCATTTTTATGTGGATTGTTACCTTTTGTTTGGATAAACAGAGATTTGGATAAACAAAAAAAAAGATATAGGTACCGTTTATTTTACTAATCACTTTAAAATTTAAGGGTCCGTTTGGTTCATGGATTCAAATCATGTGATTTGAACTATTTTCGATTTACATGTATTTTTTGTGAGAGAATACTGTAGCGAACAACGAATCATGATTCGAATCAGGGAGTGAATTTAGGAACCAAACAGACCCTAAGTGTTATTATAATAATTTTTTTTTTAAAAATAATTACATTAAATTTATTTATTATAATAAAAAATTCTTATATAAAATAATATATCAACTTAAATTAAAAATTTAAATTAGTAATTAAACCGACTCATAGTCTGAGGTTTTGGACATAAGGCTAGACTTGGCCAAGACCCACCTTATTCCTGTATTGGATAGGTCTACTCTGGTTTTCAGTGTCCGTCATCTAAGTTTTAGGTTTTCTATTTAAGTAAAAATTCGTCAATTTAAGTAAAAATTAGTCAATTTAAGTAAAAATTCTTGGAAAGGAAAAAAAAAAAGATTTGATTACAGATGTGAGGAGAATAGGAATGGCAAAAGAGCTGGTGTTGATTTCACAGACTTTTAATTAATTAATTAAAAGTGTATTTTAAGGGACATTAAATTACTAGCTGAAGAATTTTTTTCTTTTTTTTTTTTCTCTCTAAAGCTTCTAATTTTAAAATAAGCCTTAGTTGTGTTTGGTATTGCTTTTCGCTTCTAAAATCAACTTCTATTTGTAACAAAAGCGATTTTAGTTTTTTGATAAATCTCCTCAAAAAATGTAATAATATATTATACTATAATATAATATATATATATATAATTACAATATCATGAAACATATTATAATATTACATAAGAATAATAATATTTCAGTTATAATATAATTAAAAATTACAACTATATTATATTATATATAATTATAATATAGAATATAATATTATCATTAAAATGGTTAATATAATTACAATATCATGAAACATATTATAATATTACATAAGAATAATAATATTTCAGTTATAATATAATTAAAAATTACAACTATATTATATTATATATAATTATAATATAGAATATAATATTATCATTAAAATGGTTAATATAATTACAATATCATGAAACATATTATAATATTACATAAGAATAATAATATTTCAGTTATAATATAATTAAAAATTACAACTATATTATATTATATATAATTATAATATAGAATATAATATTATCATTAAAATGGTTAATATAATTACAATATCATGAAACATATTATAATATTACATAAGAATAATAATATTTCAGTTATAATATAATTAAAAATTACAACTATATTATATTATATATAATTATAATATAGAATATAATATTATCATTAAAATGGTTAATATAATTACAATATAATATATAATATTATTATAATATCATATTATATGATAAAATAATAATATTATAGTTATTAATAATTATTATATAATAATTATTAATAACTATAATATTATTATTTTATCATATAATATGATATTATAATAATATTATATATTATATTGTAATTATATATATATATATTATATTATAGTATAATATAATATAGTCTTAATTTTTAATTATTCATAACAATTCAACTTCATAATTTACCAAATACTTAGCTATTTTTTCTTTCAACAGAGTTAAAAGTAATATTTTTAAAATCTACAGCTATACCAAACTAAGCCCTTGTATGGTACGAATGCAAACTTATTCATTTTGCACTCCACTTGAGCTTATTTGCTAAAAGAGAACTACAAAAGTAAGAAAAGATAATATCAACGTACGCTCGATAAACAGGAGAATATTCCGGTACAATATTTTTCATATTTTAACAGTATATATTTTTTTTTAAAAAATCAACAAACATGTAAAGTTGTTGGATTCTGGCATCTCTTTTGGTTCGTTGATTCGAGTTTTCAATTTAAGCTGAGATGTGATTTTATGTGAGAACTTTTTACTATAGCAGAAAAAAGTTAGATGTGACTTTTTGTGAGAGCTTTTAACTGTAGAAAAATTAAAATTGAAAATTCAAATCAATAAAATATTGAGGCCTTAAGTGGCATCACACATACTTAACTCATGTGGGGATACTTGTGGTGTATTGAACAAGAGATGTACTACGTAATTAAAAAAAAAAAAAACAATGAAAGGTGAGCGTTAAGAATGGGAAAGTTATAAAAGGATCCAACTATAATCTTTAAAAAAGTTAATGTGCATATTAATATTTACAGTTCTGTGATAGATCTCGCACCATGTTGTAAGACAATCTATCATGTCCTTTCCCCTATTGTTGGGAATTATAATCCGTGCGGTAAGTATGATATCTGGCAGCCATAGAACCATAATGATTGCAAGCATTAATGCCACCATAGCTACAAAGCAATGCCATAACCATTGCCTCCATATCCAGCACTGCCGTACATATCTCCGCCATATCCAAATGCGTATAAGTATCCACCATAATCGTTGTAAAAACCAGTATAGCTTCCACCAAAATCTCCATAAGCATCATACAAACAGTAGTTACCTTAGGTCATATCTATTTTTTCGTTGTATGGACCACCAACATAACTGTAACCGTCATGTCTGGATGTTGGATTACCAAAACCCGTTGGATCCTTAATTTAATATTACTTATATATTAATAATTATGCGTAACAAACAGTCATATAAGGTTAAGTCTATTTAAAAGTGATATGTTAAGATTTAAGTAATTTAAGTTTTAATGTATTTAATAGAGTATGAGTTTTTAATATGTAAAAACTTAAGAGTAATTTTTATTTTTATGATGAATTAAAATAGAAATACTAAAAGATAAGAGAGAAGTATTGCCGTTGGAATCAGCGCCACTCCATTTAGGTTCAGCCCTTTTTACTCCACCTGCAAGTCAGCGACAGTGCACAAAGGTTGTAAGCAATTTTCCTTCAAAACTATAGGGCTTAATAACGGATAGCCAAATCAATTTCTTTTTTTCGTTGTTTTCTTCAAAGAAATTTCTTTATAACTGTTGTTTTACCTAAGGCCGGCAATATGGGTCATGACACGACGACACGACTCGAAAACGACACGAATTTTACGGGTTAGGGTTGAGAAAAAAGAAGTTCGGGTCAGAATCGGGTCGACCTGAAATTGACACGAAAAATACGGGTCAATTTTGGGTTGGACCCGCCTAACCCGAACACGACACGAAACTCGTAAAAAACTAAAAAATACATATATTTTTCATTTCATATTTTAAATTTTATTATGAACTTGTGATATCATGATAGTTATACTCAAAATCTTATACTATTATTTGCTTAATTTCAATGGATGTTATTGTAATTTAGTGTGTTATGAATTTTAAGTTATTTCTAATATGTAAAAAACTAAATAAAAGTATACAATTTTCGTGTCAATTTCGGATTCACGGGTCAATTTCGTGTCACGGGTCATTTTCGGGTCGTGTCGTGTCAACTCATAAAGTGGTCGTGTCGTGTTCGTGTTGCGGTTTTTAAAAAATTTCGTGTCACGGGTCGTGTTCGGGTTGACTGTAAATTTAAAAAAAACGATCAAAACACGACACGAACACGACACGTGACACGAATTGCCACCCCTAATTTTACCTGTTTGCCACCGAGTTCATGTTTTTTCTCCCACCAAAAATATTTGCTCAACAGCATCTTCGTTATCAAAAGTGACAAACCTAAAACCTCTAGATCGCCCAGTTTCATGATCTATTGGCACCATATGTAGAAAAAATATTCCCTCAATTCATCTGCAGTTTGTGACTTTATAGGAAAAAAAAACCATTTATAGCATAAACATAAGATAAAAAAGTAAGGTTAGATCACAACACCAATGCTGCGGTAATCCGCCAACAATCATCTTTCTTGTCTTTGATGCCCTTCTAGACTCCATATCCTGCTAGATTTAAAATGATCTCAACACAATCTAAACAAGATAAAAAACAATAATCTAGCAATACATATGAAAATACCATAAAACTTATTTAAGATTTAGGCATACATTGAAGTGGACAAAGGAAGATTACCTCTTCCGGTAGGCAGTGAAAAAGCGTACCCCACGATTGCGGAATCCACCAATAGCCGGCCGGAATCAATGGAGGACCTGCAAATAAGAAGAAAAGTTGTAGGAAGTGCTCTTGAGCTCCTCCTATCTCTCCCTCTCTGCCCCTTTCACATTTGTAGCACACACACACAAGCACAAGCCCACCTCTTCTAAAGAATGGGTGCTACTAATAAAAACCAAATAGGCCTAAGGGCTTTTAATCAATATTCAATGGAGAGGGTATTTAGTCCAATAGGCTGACAAAATATTATGAGATAGAAAGAGTTCATATGCCTCAAGCGAGTTAATAAAATAAGTGTCCATCCCATTATGGATTGATATTTAACATACATGCATGTGTTAATTCACATTAACATAGTTGTCTATAAAATGCCTTATTAATTAAAGAGTGAATTATTATGATTATAGAAATCCACATAAAAATATTCTAACAGTCTCCCACTTAGACGACATAATCAAACAACAAACATTTACTCATCACAACATAAGCATCAACTAAGAATCTCACATAATAAACACAAGCCCAAAACAATCATGCATAATAACATATCGACAAGATATAATCATTATACATAATCAGGCGTTAGAGATTCATCAAAGCATGATGACAAATTAATATATGGATCAAGAGCTACCAAATGTCTCATTTTTTCATGTCACTTATCAACCAAAAAGTGTGTCAACACAATATCACATACAAAGTGACAAGATCCATAAATACGCATGTATTATTTGAGGCATAAGCAATCCTTAACAATAACAACATGTCACACACAAATGACAATAAACTCCCACTAACTCAATACAACTACAGGCTCTTTACAGTCCTCGAGTGGGATGCATATTCTTAAAGCACCTAATAGGTAAGCCATTAGTGGAACTGGCAACATGTTGTTTATAGGCGTGTTTTTAATAACAATGACGCCTTTTACAATTTCTCTTTACAAAATAGAACACACTATCATTATGCTTGAGCAAACAATGTTCCTGGTCTTCTAAGAGAAATATGCTATTATGTAACTTTCACAACACAGTTTCAGCCGGTCCGAAAATAAAGTGAACTACTCCTAATGCTGAAACAAGGTTCCACAATCACATCACACAAATAGTCTCACGATATGCCACATACTCCGCATCACGATCAAGGACGCTACGAGTGTCTATTTGACACTTTTCAACAAAGTAGCTCCTCCTTGTATCATTTATGCAACCAACATAATCGGCATCACGAGATCCAACTGTAACAAAAGTGTTGGTTTGCTGATACACAACTATCTAGGACATCATTCCCAGTTAATTTAGTAATAATAACAACAATCACTCAAGTACTGAATCTGCACGTCAATAACAAGCATAATAATAAGACGTGTGCATATTTGAGCATACATCAGGTTGCTAAACACGTAAGCATAAAGGTCAATTTTATTTGATCTTCCTTACTTCACCATAAGGACATTACACCTTTGAGAGTTTGTCACTTTAACAAACAATGCTTACTATGAGAAAAGAATGCATACTGAACCTGTTTGAAACAAGAACAATATAGGTTCTCTGAGACAACCAGAAAATGCACTTATCCTTGTCACGAGGAATCTACATGCCTAGAACATAAGAGGCTTTTTCAAGATTCTCATACCAAAGTGACTAGGCAACATGCTATTTGTCTCAACCAATAGGTTAGAATCATTAGGCGCAAGCAAGTTGTCACCAATATAAAAAACAGAAACATGCAACTGCTCCGACTGACCTTACACATACGCATTTCTCAACAACGTTCTCCATAAAGCTAATTTTAGTGAATGTCTCATCCTAAAATTGAGACGCTACTGCCTCAGTGCTATTCATACACTCCCACTCATCATAGAGTTTCTCAACACATTAGTGGAGCTAGAAAACACATCCATGCTCAAGGCTATGTCTGTTTCATCATTAACAAATTCATTATGAGAGATCCATACAATATCTAATGACTTGTCCCATTTAGCATCAAGATAGCAGAGATGCAAGGATTGCTCAAGGCTAAAGAAAATAACAGGGGAACTAACAATAGGCATGTAAAACAAGATCATGCAATTTGCCTTTACTTAGCCTTCCCAATGATCCAAGCCAATATGATCATTGTGTGTAAGAGTCCGTTGAGCAAGAATAGAACTCTTTCGCATGTAAGGGCAATTCATCAAACATCATAACCAAATGCATCAATCCACCACCGACAATGTAGTAAAGATTATACGGTTCATGACATCCAACAAATTTCCTTCACTGGTCTAAGCATCCTACCAAACAATTAATTATCGATAGGATAATTTAATTGCCCGTATGGATATTAGAAATATGGTAAATACATACCTTTATCCTTAACACTCCAATATATTATTTGACCATAATATGAGTTTAGTGATTTTGCAAGTCCATATATAATTATTCACAATATTCTCCCACTTGGACTGCATAATCAATGACAAAAATACTCATATAATACAAAATGTTAAATAATAATATGTAAATAAAATACATGGATAGAGACAAAAAGCTTAAGCTCCAACAAGACTCAAGCATCCTACCAAGCAATAAAACTATCGATAGGATTATTCTATTACATGTATGGACTTTCAGAACATAATCAACAAATTAAGTTTATCCATATTATCTCACAATTTATTATTTGATAATAGTATGTGAGTTAGTGATTATGCTAATCCATAAAAAAATGTTTCTAATTTTCTCAAACTTGGATAGCATAATAAAAAAACATGATACTCACATAAAATAAGATATCAAATAATAATGATAGCAATAATAAATAAATTATAGATAAACTGATAGCTTAAGCTTTATAATAGCACATGAGCTTCTAATTAAAATTTTCATTCTCACTTTAACATAAAAGAGACTATGTATGCCTATACAAATAATTAGCCATTAAAAAATTAAACACAAAATGAGCATTTCAAAATTTGAACAAACATCCATATTATATGTCTAAATTTTATTTACCAAAATCTCAAATTATATGAGAGAACAAATAAAATATGACCTTATAATATGAAGTAACAAACATGCCCCAAAATTTTAAATAAAATATGACCTTATAATATGAAGTAATAAACATGCCCCAAAATTTTAAGTCTCAAAATAGTGAGAATTAAAACTACCCATAAAATATATGAAAATTATTATAATAAACAAATATTTAAATAAAAATAATTTCTTGTAGCTCATGTGCATCCATGTAAGGAGTGTGTGTATCCCAATGCCTTTTTTTAAAAGGAAATGTTAAATTTTGTGGGAGAGCTCCGTAACATACGCAGACAATTTGACATATTTAGACTCACGACAGGCGAGTACATAAACATTCACTATTGTCGAATTAAAATTTACTATGCCAAAATCAAACAATACAATTAAACTTTATGGCATTTAATCATTAAACAAATTATATGCAAAATGCCCAAGAAAAATTTGTTTAAAAATTGTGAGAATTAGCCATTCATAAGAATATACAATCAATAATATAAAAATATTAAAAACATGATTTTATGGTGGTCCAAACCCAAAATAAATCATTTAAATAGGTAGGAAATGAAAAACGGAGCACAACGGTGAAAATGGTGCTAAAAACGGAGTTAAAATCACAAAATAGGACAGAATGTGACCTAAAAATAGGTCCCACGCGCGCCACCTAGGCGCTGACGTGCGGCTGACACGTGCTCTGACACGCGGACCGGCGCGCTCCTCTTTCTAGGGCGTTTGAAGCGCGCCCTAGCAGGCGCATTAATTGCATCATCACTTTTTTTATATGGTCATCTTCTACCTTCAGACAGGTCACGAGACCCGTTTTGCGACCCGGTTTGAATCCGAGACTTTGAATGGGCATAACTTCCTATTTATAACTCCGATTTTGATGATTCAAAAGCCGTTTTTCTCTAAATTCATGCTCTTTTGAACCTCCTTAAACATCCAAAAAACCTCCGAATTAGTGCATGAAACTCAAGAAAAATAACACTCATAAGCCATATTCGAAGTTGGTAACCTCAAAAAATCATTTCTTTGAGATAAAACACGGATTACAAAATTTAGATTTTTGTTCCAGAAAAATGGAAAAATCCAAAAATTGTTGCTCTAAACCCAAATAAGTTGGCTCTGATACCATTTGCTAGATTTAAAATGATCTCAACACAATCTAAACAAGATCAAAAATAATAATCTAGCTATAAATCTAAAAATACCATAAAATTTATTTGGGATTTAGGCATACATTGAAATGGATAAAGGAAGATTGCCTTTTCCGGTAGGCAGAGAAAAGCGTCGCCCACGGTTGCCGGAATCTGCCAATGGGCCTGCCGGAATCAATGGGGGACCTGCAAATAAGAAGAAGAGTTGTAAGAGGTGCTCTTGAGCTCCTCCCTATCTCCCTCTCTGCCCCTTTCACATTTGCAGCACACACACACACACACAAGCACAAGCCCACCTCCTCTAAAGAAGGGGTGCTACTTATAAAAATAAATAGGCCTAAGGGCTTTTAAGTAATATTCAATAGAAATGGTATTTAGTCCTATGTGCTGACCAAATATTATGAGATAGATGAAATTCATATGCCTCAAGCGAGTTAATAAAACAAGTGTTCATCCCATTATAGATCGATATTTAACATACATATATGTATTAATTCACATTAATACAGTTGTCTATAAAATACTTTAATTAATTACAAAGTGAATTATTATGATTATGAAAGTCCATATAAAAATATTCCAACATATCCTTAGGGATTGTCCTTTTCACTTCCACCTGATATAGGAACATTTTCATTACTAACAACATTTACAGTCGTAGAGAATAATGAGAATAATAATAGTAAATTCATAGAAGTTCCGAGGAATATAGGATTCTAAAGCCAAATTGAAAAAGGAAAAAATAAAAATAAAAACAAAACAAATTTCCAAACCGTATACCTTTAGTAGTCTCCCAAAAAACGCCACCAAAGAGTTTTCTACCACAGAAAAAAAACACACACACACACACACAAACAACACAACCACAATAACAATAATAGGAGTGAATCCGATAAACTAGTTTGAGATGAGTTGAGAAAAAACTAAGAGATAACTAATATATCAGTGAATCCCATAAGGAATTGAAGATAATTACTTTTTAAAAAAAAAAAAAAATTGAAGATAAAATTATGAATGGAGTGAATCTGATAACGCCATAATGTGCATAATTTTTAAATGGAAAATGTCTGATTTATCAAATGATGTTTATATTTTTAATGATTATTTTATGATTAGTAAGCAGAACGTTGATTAACTATTTGTTTCTCAAATATTGAATTGGTGGTTAACTTTTTTTCCCTCTTTTAGATGAAATAAAAAAAAAAAAAAAAAAACACCGCTTTAATTGTGAAAGTCAATAATTAACATATTATTACACCTCTTCAAACCACAATTTCTAAAACTGAAATAAGAATTTAAATAATTCATTAGTTTAATTTTTACTAAACAAAAATTATTCCTATATTAACAAAATTATTCAAACCGTAAACTTAAACTTAGACCAACTTAGTGTATATGGTTATTCAGGCCTAGTTTAGTGTCAGTGTCGAATAACATTATACTCCATGGTTATTCGTTTAGTGTGTGTGGTTATTCACGTATGGTTTAGCATTAAATACTTTATACTTTTTATTCACGTATGTTTAGTGTATGTGGTTATTCATGTAGATTGTGTAGAATACCCTCGTACTCAGTGGTTATTTGCATATGTTCACCTCTGTTATGCACTTGCGACAAGTCTTTGGTAAAAGGCGATTTTTCCCTTCGTTTAGACAAGTCTGCTTCCATCGTTCTTTTTATCTGAAATCTTTTAATAAGGCATCTTTTATTTGCAGCGACGGAGTCAAGAATTTATATCAATGGGGGCTAATAATTAAGTTAAAAAATTAATGGGGACTACAAAATTAATTTTTGAAAATTTTAATGGGGGTTTATTGTAACACACTTCTTATTTATGTATAAATTTTTAAGGAAACAAAATAGTTGAGTGGGGGCTTAGGTTATACTGGCTCTTTTAAAATGAATTTTACAAATCTTCCCACGCTTAAGAAATGGTTTACTCGTATATTAACCCCACAAAATTTTAATTCCTTTTAAATCACACTGATCTCAAAATAACAACACTTTGACAATAAATTTTTAGAACAAGAAGACTATATCTAATTCACAAATCATGGTAACTTTTCTCCATAATATTTAAGACAAGAAATTTCATAATTCACAAAGTAAAAGAATTTTAAATTCTAAACAAAACAAGGATACGGGAAACAGAACATTTTTTTCTTTCTGATAATTGCAACAGAACACATGTTATTAGTACATGATGAGTTGCTTATACAGAATACTGTGACTTGACCCAACTGCTCGAGGAAGAAGGAACAAAAACAAACAAAAATATACAATACACAAACAAACAACAAATATTATTCTTTCCATCACTCATCATCATCATCATCCACAAATTCTTCCTCTTCTTCATCGTCACCGTTCATTTCTTCCTCATGGCCCACATCCTCATCACCAACAACAAACCCCCCAAGCATTTCATCCTCCTCATCATCAGCAGCAATATAAACTTTCTTCTGTGAAGACTTTTTACTATCTTGAGAATTATCCTTCTGAGGCTTGTCACGGTCCTTTGATCTTGTAGAATACTTTGACCTATTATTTGCTTTTCTCACAAGCTCTTTGTCATCTTCACTCTCACCGGTCCACTCTTCATCATCATCATTCTCGTTATCCTTACCTCTTTTCCTCCTTTTGCTCACACCCCTCTTCTTTTTCTTCTCGAACTTCTCCTCATCTTCGCTTTCTTTCACGTCTTCTTCAAGAAACCAGTCCCACTTCTGCACATCACGGATCATAAGCTTGGGATAGTGGTCAAACTCATGCCCCATTACCACAAAACCAAACTCTGCATTCCCGAAAGAAATAAAATGATACATAATAATATAATATCAGTAACTCCACAGTCCCAAAACTGATTGCTGAAAATGCAATTCACCGAGAAAAAATGTCATATACTAGATTATCAATGAGCAACCAAAAAAGTAGCAATCTTTTGGATTGGAATGTTGGAGCATAAGAGGCAAAACCCAAAAGCCAAATATATGATTATGAAAGACTTTCTAGTACCATGTAGAAGTGAGAAACGTAATATAATATATATTCAATGTAACATTGATGTGAGAATATAACACCAAGAAATTTAATTATCCCATACTATAAATACACTTTTCCAACGTTAAAGTAATGCTTTTCACTTTTATATGCTCCAATGCTTCTTATTTCTATATATGTGGTGACTTTAATAATGCTATATAGGTGTATATTTATATCTATTATTGACATACACGGAAGACTAAATCAACACATACAAAATTCTCACTTACCCATGAAAAATCTTATTTTTAATTTTATCTTTATTTTCTTACTCTCAAGTCTTTTAAGACATCATTATTACAAATTTACAATTCTCTACGACAAAGCACACAAAAATCGAATCAAAGATCATTCAAATTTCAAGGCATCATTTTTCGTAATTAGGGTTCATAGATCAAACCTTTAACAGGGTCAATGTCCGAAACATCAAAACCCTCTAATTCTAACCCGCTTCGCGAATTCTCAGCCGCCCATTCAATCCCATCGTCTTCCGAAAGTCTCTCTGTTCCTTCTTCGACGCCGATATCTCTAAGAACAAACCAGGCGGGTTTCTTGCCGGACACGCAAAACCAATCCCCGGTGGCCAATTCTCCCTTTTCCGACCTCCTGAAAACCCTAATTTCCCCATCATCTTTGCTCCAGACCCAAACGGGATTCTTCCCCAGAACCTCAAACGAAACACCAATGGGCTCTGTTTGTTTCGCGCCCGATTTCAATTCGAAAGCGACGTGACGACGAGACACTGTTCTGTCGTCGGTGCTAAGCCCAAGCCCTCTACCAAACACGGCCTTATCATGACCCTTCCTGAGTTGGATTTTTGCGTCGTACTCTTCTTGGCCTTCGATCTCCATCAATCTCGGTTTACATCATCTGTCACGCCCCCAAACATGAGTTAGTGACGTGGAGGCTTGTTTAGAAATTAAACCTGATTAAGAGGGTGATTAAACCATTAACATTTCAAAATTTAATTTCAAATCCCAAACACTCAGGTATTTCTAAACAAGCCATGTTATTTTAACGAAATCGAGTTTTAAGAAAAAGTGAGGCAGATTTTACAAAACACAATTACTATTAAGATCAACATCAAAAGTCAGCCTCCGGCATCCACAGGGTTATAATTTGGGCATACATAATTAAATACAAAAAAGTAAATAACTGACATTAACCACAGTCTAGTTATGTTTAAGGTTTTACAATCCATAGTTAATACATGCCTTAATTAGTCTGATCAAGATGGAAACTGCTTCACCGCTTCCTTTCTTCTAGAACTGAATTCCTCACCTATTATGTGCTACTTCTAACGTCGTCTGGGTGAGGTTAAATACATTTGAAACATAAAAAAATGAGCGAAAAGCCCAGTAGGATAAGATTTATAAAACTGAATAAATAAGTAAATAAAATGAAATAATTAGGCCTGAAAGAAATCAATCAGAACCAAACAACCTTTTTCTAAAAGGTAAATAAATTGAAATTCCAGATTATAGGCAACCAGCAAGTAATTTAAGTAATTAAATTACTTACGACCAAAGCAAGGCCCAAAAGATACCACCATAGTGACCCGTCCGGGTTTCGAGTTCTGCCCCCAAAGATACGATCTCCATATCCTATCTAGGCCATCAGTGGGCTTACCAGTTAGCAAGGTATCTTATCTTAAAAAAATATTCATTAAAAACTTGAAATCAATCCATTATGAGATCAATAACAAAAATCAAGCTATTGTCTTGAAAGTACTTTTCTTTATCAACATATACTTACCTTTTGAGAACATTACTTGGCCAAAACACTTTAAAATAGGCTAACAAAGATATGAGAAGAATATCTTACCTCTCGGATGTCAAACATGTAGCTAACTTCTCCACTAGCTTTATCACAAAAGCAATATCTCGTCACCCTAACCTCCGCTTTCCTTAAAGTTGTTTAATTGTTTCCTATTAGTGTGCCTTGACTCAAATCCAAGTTTCACAAATGATTTTATTATTCACTTTGAGGGTTTTTTAAAAATTGAAATCCAATTCATGAGTTTAGTTTCCTATTTAATTTCAGCTTAAAAACAAATTTTTTTAAAAATTTCGACAACATACCGACATAAATAAGAAAAATGCCAAACTTACAATTTAAGTTCAATTTGAAAATAAATTATCTAGAAATCATCAAAATCAGTTTTCAATCAATTCAACAAGTCCAATAACTAAAAACTCTCAAATTTAATTTAATTCTAACAACAATTGTTCAAATCTAAACCCTAACTCAAAATTATTCCGATTTAACTAAAATTTTAAATTCTCAAATTAATAACTCAAATTTAAGTGTGAGTTTTTAAGAAATCTTTACCTCAAAGTGATTGAAGCTTGTTTCTCTCCATTTCTCTCGTTTTTGTCTTTTTTTTTTTTAGTGTCTCGGCCAAACAGCCGAGTGAGAGAGAGAGAAATGGCCGGAGAGAGAAGGCCGGCGGGAGAGAGAGAGCCCGGAGAAGAAGTGGCCGGCGGTGGAAGAAAAAGGGAGAGAAAGAGAGAGAGAAGTGGGCTGCCGTGGAAGAACCAGAGGAGAGAGAGAAGAAGAAACAGAAAGAAAGAGAGAGAGAGAGACGTCTGCAGCCGCGGGAAGGAAAGAAGAAAAGGGAAAAGAAGGAAAGGAAAAAAAAGAAAAAGGAAAAAAAAAGAAAAAAAAAAGAAAAAGGAAAAAAAGAAAAAAGAAAAAAAGAAAAGAAAATGGAAAAAGGAAAATACATTAGAATTTAAGTGTATTTTTAAAAAAAATTTGGTTGAAATCATAAATACTGAAGATAATTTAAAATTTATTAATTAATTATAAAAATTAAATTAAACACATTAATAATTCACAATTAGTATAATTAAATATACTTAATTCTTAAAAGCGTTACATATTATCATGATGATTTAAGTTACGGTTTTACCCAAGTCATGAGGAGTAAATGATTAACTAGTTGGAATCCACGTGATATAAATGTGATCAAACGTTTTTTTTTTTTTTGGGCTTAGAACAATGACTCTGTGTATTATTAAAATTACAGCACTCTTTAATTGAAACTCTGTTAAATTTTAATGAAAAATGTTGAAACTATTTCTTTGTTAAATTTAATTTCTTTTTTTTATTTGATTTTTTAATAAAAAATTGTGTTAGGTCGTGTTGTAATATATTTTTTTAAAGAGTTAACGTAAAAATATATTAAAAAAAGTTAATGCATTTAATTTTTTTATTATATTTTTTATCATTAATGTTTTAAATTTAATTTAAACCATTTTGTTTCATTATTATGATAAAATTGTCGAATTTAATTTATTCTTTCAATTAAATTAATTTTCATTATAATATAGTTAGTCTTAATAATGTATCAAATATTAAATGGTTTTTAATTTAATACCTAGTTTAGTGGATGGATAACATTACTAAAACAAAAGATTTTTACAAAAAAAAATATTTATTTTTATTAGAGTGAAAATTATAGTTATAAATGTGTAAAAATTAACTAAACTCATTTTTTACGCTAAATAAGGGTATAAACATCTTTTTTAATATTATGTACAACTTAGAAACATTTTTTAGTAAATAGAAGGGCATTTTTGGCATTTTAAAGAAATTTAACGGTCAAGATTTACGGTCAACTAATAGAGTGGGTGTCCTTATAATTTTTATAAAAAGTCAAGAGATATTGACGTGATTAATTTCTATCAAAGGAGGTGTCTGTATAATTTTAGCAAAACACATTAAGTGTCGGTATAATAAGCTATATTTTGGCTGGGCAAGTCCAAAAGAGAAAGAGAAAAATGACAAATGACACTATTTATCAAAAGGAAAACGACAAAGAAAAAGGGTTAAGCCAAATAGTTTTTGGTGGTGGGTATTGGGTAACGTTCAAATATTGTCCTCCCAACGGAGAAATGACCAAATTTAGTGAATAGTTTTCAATAGAATTAGTAATCACCAATTAAATTATATTTGTAGCTGACAAAAAAAGTTAACTGTTTCTTGTTTGCATTATTTTGAAGATATTGTCAAAATAATGTTATTTAGTCCAAACAAACACAATGACTTAAATTGTAGTCCAATTATCATTGATACACACACGAATTTAATATTTTACAAAACAAAAAACACCCAAATTTGAGCATAATCACGTATAATTTCAACATATTAGAAGCTACCATAAATATAATATTTTTTTAGTTAAAAAAACTTTTTTTGTACTATAATTTGAAAGAATTTTAGAGAAAAGAGAGTGGACTTCCCATGATTAGTAAAAATTTTGTTTTAAGGCAATGGCATAAATAGTGAATGCAATACATAATACTAATTGTTTAAAGCACCTTAATTTATTATTTAAACAAAATAGCCAAATGGGTAGGACGGGACGGTATCTTCAACCCAATCACGAGTTTTTTGTCGTTGTCGTATTCGTTGTCAGCGTGAGAACAATCGCTGACAGCTACCAAGAAAACGACGTCGTTTTTTTAATTTATTTTAATTTTTCCTCCGTTTTTGCGTTTTGGCTAGACATTATCTTCAGAGCTTTCTACGACCTTAAATCTGGGTCCATCCGATGAGACGACATCGTCGTCGTCGTTGTGGAGGGTTTCTGATATCGTTCCAGGTGAAGGTCGTCGATTTCTGATTCTCATCCCGTTGTTGTCGTTTCCGCTCAGAAATTTCTCGGTTAGATCTTACTCTCATATTATTTTATTAAGGCTTCTACTTCTCTGATTTTGGGTTTCTAGGGTTTTAATTTTCTCTTTCTGTTTGGTTACTGAGAAAATCTGAGAATAAATATAAGTGAAAAATTATGAACACGGAAATGGAAATTGAGAACAACTACGATAGGGACAAACTCATCGTCCTCTCTCTCTTTCTCTCTCTATCCTTTGTACTGCTAGGGTTCCCATTACGTTTACAGCAGCACAACCTAAAGCAAATCTTCTTTTTCGATTTCGCTGCTCTCGTCAAAGAATCTGGTAAAGTTCGTGTCTTTAATGGTTGGATATCTTCCACCATTGATTGTATCTATTGGTTAATAGATACTTTGTTCTACTAAAAAAAAAAAAAAAAAAACTTAAACACGGAAATTTTCGTTCTGTGATAAAGCTAACATTTTGACCTTTTTTTGCTCGGATTATTCCTGTTTCGGACTGAAAACTGTTTAATTCGTAATCTATTTAGAGGCTTGGGCTTTCTCCTTGTTATTGGTGAAAGGATTAGGAAAGCTCAGTTGTTTCACCAAATTTTTTTGAATAAATTCTCCCTGAATAATAAAAGCCTAGACTTTTAAAAGAGAAAGGGAGAATCCTTGTAATACAAAAAAGGAAATCAAAAAATTATAAGTCCTTTGAAATTTTCTCTTTTACAAAACTTGAACATTCAGACAAAATCCTAAACTATTATTAATCCCTTGGAAAGATTTATCAACACTCTGATTTAAAGCAGTTTGGAATGGAAGAAATATTAAAAAATTAATGACTTTAGCTTTTGGCTTAATCATCCGTTTCTGTTGATAAGATTTTTTTTTTCCCTGTGTATGTTACATGTATGGTATGACTTATGAGTATGTTGGTGAATGGAATATTTTTCTGATCTTAATATCACATTCCTTGATCTAGTCATATTTAAGCTTAGTCATTGGCTGATTGTTTAACTTATCTAGGATTTTGTTTATTTACCCTCAACTATTGCTGTTACGATTAACTTAACATATGATGAAGCACCCATCATGGGTCTAGTTTTGATTTAATATTTCATTGTTTCTTTTTTTTTTTAATTATTATTCTTGTTTGCAGCTCAAATGGCAATTGTTGCAGATCCTGGACCAATTGATAAGTCTGTGCTATATGATCAAGAGAACCATGTCTCCTCAGCTGTTTGGGATGGGCAGGTTGTTATTTTTCCTGTATTTATAAACTTGTGTTAATTGGGTACTACGTTTTGTGGCTAAAAATTAATTTTTACACGTGCAGGAGCGAGGCGTGCTTAGATGTCATGAACACACTTCGATGCTGGTACAGTGGAAGCTCACCCGAAAACAAATTGAGTTGGTTGAGAAGGCGGGATTTGGGTACCTTAGATTGATCCCCTCGTTTTCGCTC
The DNA here is from genome assembly GCF_000414095.1 of Morus notabilis. Lineage (NCBI taxonomy): Eukaryota > Viridiplantae > Streptophyta > Magnoliopsida > Rosales > Moraceae > Morus > Morus notabilis. Next base: position 148,453 of record NW_010365351.1, read on the forward strand.
GATAACTCGCTCATCTCAGCTCTAACTGAGAGGTGGAGGAGAGAAACCAATACGTTTCACTTGCCTGTAGGAGAAATGACCATAACCCTTGAGGATGTTGGGCTGATACTTGGTCTGGCAATTGAAGGAAACCCTGTGGTAGGTCCACAATCAAACTCACCTAGTGTAGTTTGTGAGAAGCTACTAGGAAAAGCCCCGGAGGACCTGAATGGCGGAATGTTGAAGCTTACTTGGTTGAAAAAGTGCTTTTCCAAGTGTCCTGAGGATGCATCAACTGAAACAATTGAGCGCTATACGCGCGCTTATATCCTGTATCTCGTTGGCAGCACTATATTTTCCACAACAACTGGGAACAAAGTCTCTATCATGTATCTCTCTTTCTTTGAAAATTTTGAGGAAGCGGGAAAATTTGCATGGGGAGCAGCAGCACTGTCGTTCCTTTATAGGACTCTTGGTAATGCCTCTATCAAATCTCAAGGCACCATTAGCGGCTCTTTGACTCTATTACAGGTAGGTAAACTCGACCTTTTTTTTTTTTTCTCTCTCTTTGTTTTTATTCTTGTTGTTGAGTTGGGTTTGGGGTTTGTAGTAAGACAATTGGATCTTTCTGTGATGTTAAAGGCGTTAAGATGATGCTATATGTTGTTATGTAGTGTTGGAGTTATTTTCACCTTAACATTGGGCGACCAAAGATCAATGAGGATCCAAGTGGTAACTTCCCATTTGCACTTAGGTGGAAAGGAAGACAAAGTGGACCAAGATCAACCTCCAATATAGTTGCTTATCGCAAGGCCTTAGATAACCTCACATCTAGTGATGTAAGTGAATACATGGCTTCTTGATGTATATGATAATCACTTATGATGAAAATTTGGTCATTTATTAAATAAATACAGGTTCAGTGGCTTCCCTACAAAGATATAGATTTTGCAGTGGTACCTGATCACATAAAAGACAATTTGAACTTGAAGTTAGCAAGGACTATGCTGATATGCATTGACAAGGCAGAAAGACACATGCCAGATCGTTGCTTAAGGCAGTTTGGCTCGCCTCAGCCAATCCCACAGAAGGTCAAGCGATGGGAGAAAAGGATCCGATCTGGTGATCAAGGGATAGATTTGACAAAAGATACAGAATTAAAGGCCAAAGGAAAAGTGCACGCAGAGGTAAAGGATTTGACAAAAGATACAGAATCAGAGACTAAAGGAAAAGTGCACGCAGAGGTAAAGGATTGGTTGGACCGCAAACAACATATTGTGGATGGTGTTGATGATGTGGATGAAAGTGAGTACATGCAGTGGTATGAGAAAATTACCCGTAAATTTATCGGGCAACCTGAATCACTCGAATCCGAGTTTCAGAGGACGGTAAGTCAGATTCCAAAGAGCCCATTTATAATATAGTTGGTCCTTTTTTCCCCCCTATGTAGAATACTTGCATATGTTTGACCATTTTTCGTACAGGTTGCTGCTATAAAGGAAATTGAAAACATAGCTGATTCAGTGTTGATAGATCAGATCGATTCTCGAGATAAAAAGTTGTTTAACGAGATTAAGAACTCTGTGCATAGCTGTTTGACGGAGATTATTGGTGAGCCACGAAAGGGAAGACGCAAGAGTGCTGCAAAACGCAAACGGTCCAACAATTCCAACAGTAGGGATGACACAACAGATTAGTTGAAAAAGCTGTTCCGAGGAGTCATACGCTTTTTATGTTCCTCGTGGCAAATATGCTCAAGTTGTAGAATTGTTGCTTTTAAATTCCCGTAGGTAGGTTGTGTCATTATGATATTGTAGGTTTGACTAGGTTTAAGTTAATGATTGTAAGGAGAACTTGAGAACCTGGTTCGGTTGGTTTAAATTTATTGTAGATAATTATGTTAATAAAGTTCTTGTTGATGATATTATTTATTTATTTATATAGCAACCCAAAAACAAAGTAAATAAATAAACGAGAAGAAAACGGTAAGGAAATTTACTTTTTAATGAAAATGGATAAAATTCGGTTTAGGAAAAGAATGGTGTAACTACTAAGTACTAGTTGCTTATTAACTGAAACACAAGGAAAAACAATTATGTCCGAATATTTTCAAGTAATTTGAATAACATTATTATACGTGAAAAGAAGAACATGCTAACATCCAGGGCCTCTGGTATATTCGCATGCCAATTTTGCTCTATTAACAAAGAGTAATCACTTCTTGGCATGCGCTTATTGTGTCTTTGCTCAGTCTTCTTTTACAAAAATGGTCACGAGAGATATAGACAAAATTCTTCGGATGTCATTAGCAATGAATTCGCAAGTCCGGTAGATCTTGGCGTGCTATGCATTTTCACTCGGCTTCATCTCTGCATCGTTGTCTTCACTCGGCTTCATCTCTACGTCATTGTCTTCACTCGGCTTCATCTCTCCTGCATTGTCTTGACTCGGCTTCATCTCTATGTCGTTTTCCTCACTTGGCTTCATTTCTATGTCGTTGTCTTCTTGCTCTTTGTTTTCCTTCGGTACACTGCGTTTGTTTTCAATCGGTACACTGCGTTTGCTTTCATTCAGAACGCTCCCTTCATTTTCAATCACAGCACTTTGTTGTCTTTCGGAACACTCACTTCATTTTCATTCAGAATACCGAGTTCGTTGTCATTCGGAACACTCCCTTGATTTTCCTTCGGAATACTGCATTCGTTTTCATTCAAAACACTCCCTTCACTTTCATTCAGAACACTGGGTTCTTTTTCATTGCAAGGACTCTCTTCATTTTCATTCGGAACACTCCCTTCAATTTCATTCAGAATACTCCCTTCATTTTCATTCGGAACACTCCTTTCTATGGCCAACACGAGGACTCCACTCTCAACCACCTGCCTTTCATTTTCATTCGGAACGCTCCCTCGGGGACTCCACTCTCAATCACCTGCCCTTCATTTTCATTCGGAACGCTCCCTTCTATGGCCAACACGGGGACTCCACTCTCAATCACCTGCTTCAAGCAAATAACAACAGTGACAACAATGCCCATAATTCGAAATTTGAATGAGAAAAGATGACGAATGAGCAACTTACTCTTGTTGAAAGCATATGTTTCAGACCAGCAACAAGCTCAAAGAGATACTTAAACGTAGCCTTGTGAGCCTCCTACATTAATAACCTTGATTTTCAGACCTCCAATGACAAAGATCAAAATCAAAGAAATTATAAGGAAAAGATGACAAAAAAAAAAAAAAAAAAAAAATTTAACCCTATAAATTGTTCGACTCTTAGGGCGTGTTTATTAAACCGTAAAGGAATGTATTTGAAAAGATAATGGGATTGGAAAGGAAAAGAAAGTAATAGGATTTAAGGGTCATTCATTCCCTTTCATGTGTTTACTTGACTATTAGATGGTGTGATGGGAAACAAACTCATTCTCTTTCTTATGTTTACTAAAATTAGGAATAGTAATATTATGAATGTAATCACTAAAATGTCTTTTTACACAATTAATTAATCATTGATTATATAGTAATTCATTAAAGGTAGATAAGTAAATTTAGCATTCATTCACTTTGACAAGGAATCAATACTAAGAGGGGTGCAAAGATTGGTATTCCCTTTCCTCATTCCCCATATTGTGTGGGGCCCACTAAATATTAATTACTAATTTTGTAAGTAAACACATTATTAGATGAGAAAAGGAATCAATCCTTACTTCTCCTTTCTCTTTGATGCAAAGTAAACATGCCCTTAGTGTATGTTTGGTATATGGCTTCTGCTACAGTGCAAACCCATGATTTTGGTTCTGCTACAGTATTTTTCTCTTATAAAAAATTTAAATTTCAAAAGTTCTAATCAATAACCGTAGTTTGAACCCATATATCAAACAAGTCCATTACTTTCTTCCTCTCACAAAAGGGTCGTAGACGGCACTAAAAACAGATAGAGTGACAGAGGTAGAAAAAAATGGACTAACGATCTGTTACATATACTCATCCCACTATTCGGAATAAAAAATTCATGGACTATGTCACTACGTCTCGTACCTTTGGCCTTTCTACGGCTTCGAAGGAATGGAAAGATGGAGTTTCAAAATTTGGAGGCTTCAGCACAGCATATGCCCCTTCATTGTTATACTTGAACATTCAGACAAAATCCTAAACTATTATTAAGCCCTTGGAAAGATTTATCAACACTCTGATTTAAAGCAGTTTGGAATGAAAGAAATATTAAAAAATTAATGACTTTAGCTTTTGGCTTAATCATCCGTTTATGTTGATAAGATTTTTTTTTCCCTGTGTATGTTACATGTATGGTATGACTTATGAGTATGTTGGTGAATGGAATATTTTTCTGATCTTAATGTCACATTCCTTGATCTAGTCATATTTAAGCTTAGTCATTGGCTGACTGTTTAACTTATCTAGGATTTTGTTTATTTACCCTCAACTATTGCTGTTACGATTAACTTAACATATGATGAAGCACCCATCATGGGTCTAGTTTTGATTTAATATTTCATTGTTTCTTTTTTTTTTAAATTATTATTCTTGTTTGCAGCTCAAATGGCAATTGTTGCAGATCCTGGACCAATTGATAAGTCTGTGCTATATGATCAAGAGAACCATGTCTCCTCAGCTGTTTGGGATGGGCAGGTTGTTATTTTTCCTGTATTTATAAACTTGTGTTAATTGGGTACTACGTTTTGTGGCTAAAAATTAATTTTTACACGTGCAGGAGCGAGGTGTGCTTAGATGTCATCAACACCCTTCGATGCTGGTACAGTGGAAGCTCACCCGAAAACAAATTGAGTTGGTTGAGAAGGCGGGATTTGGGTACCTTAGATTGATCCCCTCGTTTTCGCTCGATAACTCGCTCATCTCAGCTCTAACAGACAGGTGGAGGAGAGAAACCAATACGTTTCACTTGCCTGTAGGAGAAATGACCATAACCCTTGAGGATGTTGGGCTGATACTTGGTCTGGCAATTGAAGGAAACCCTGTGGTAGGTCCACAATCAAACTCACCTAGTGTAGTTTGTGAGAAGCTACTAGGAAAAGCCCCGGAGGACCTGAATGGCGGAATGTTGAAGCTTACTTGGTTGAAAAAGTGCTTTTCCAAGTGTCCTGAGGATGCATCAACTGAAACAATTGAGCGCTATACGCGCGCTTATATCCCAACTGGGAACAAAGTCTCTATCATGTAACTAAACGGGTTAAGCGTGTTAAACGGACTGGCACGAATCCAGCCCATTTATTTTCGTGTTATTCGTGCCAGCCCGTTAACGACTCAATTAATAATCGTGCGGTCCAAACTCATTTATCTCGTGCCGCTTTTGTATCGTTTTATCGTATCGTGTCTGTAATTGCCGGCCCTAGCTGATATGCATTGACAAGGTAGAAAGACACATGCCAGATCGTTGCTTAAGGCAATTTGGCTCGCCTCAGCCAATCCCACAGAAGGTCAAGCAATGGGAGAAAAGGATCTGATCTGGTGATCAAGGGATAGATTTGACAAAAGATACATGATCAGAGGCCAAAGAAAAAGTGCACGCAGAGGTAAAAGATTTGACAAAAGATACAGAATCAGAGGCCAAAAGAAAAGTTCACACAGAGGTAAAGGATTGGTTGGACCACAAACAACATATTGTGGATGGTGTTGATGATGTGGATGAAAGTGAGTACATGCAGTGGTATGAGAAAATTACCCGTAAATTTATAAGGCAACCTAAATCACTCGAATCCGAGTTTCAAAGGACGGTAAGTCAGATTCCAAAGAGCCCATTTATAATATAGTTGGTCCTTTTTTTCCCTCCTATGTGGAATACTTGCATATGTTTGACCATTCTTCATACAGGTTGCTGCTATAAAGGAAATTGGAAGCATAGTTGATTCAGTGTTGATAGATCGGATGGATTCTCAAGATATGAAGTTGCTTAACGAGATTAAAAACTTTGTGCATAGCTGTTTGACGGAGATTATTGGTGAGCCACGAAAGGGAAGACACAAGAGTGCTGCAAAACGTAAACGGTCCAGCGATTCCAACCGTAGGGATGAAACAACATATTAGTTAGAAAAGCTGTTCCGAGTCATATACGCTTTTTATGTTCCTCGTGGCAAATATGCTCAAGTTGTAGAATTGTGGCTTTTAAATTCCTGTAAGTTATGTCATTATGATATTGTAGGTTTGACTAGGTTTAAGTTAATGATTGTAAGGAGAACTTGAAAACCTGGTTCGGTTGGTTTAAATTTATTGTCGATAATTATGTTAATAAAGTTCTTGTTGATGATGTTATTTATTTATTTATTTATACAGCAACCCAAAAAAAATAAATAATAATAAACGAAAAGAAAACGATAAGGAAATTGACTTTTTAATAAAAACGGATAAAATTCGATTTAGAAAAATAATTGTGTAACTACTAAGTACTAGTTGCTTATTGACTGAAACACAAAAAACAATTACTTCCGAGTATTTCAAATTTGAATAACATTAGTATACCTGAAAAGAAAAACATGCTAACAGCCAGGGCCTCTGGTATATTCGCATGCCAATTTTGACCTATTAATAAAGAGTAATCACTTCTTGGCATGCGCTTATTATGTCTCTGCTCAATCTTCTGTTACCAAAGTGGACGAGATATAGATAAAATTCTTCGGATGTCATTAGCAATGAATTCTCAAGTCCAGTAGATCTTGGCATGCTATGCATTTTCACTCGGCTTCATCTCTGCATCGTTATCTTCACTCGGCTTCATCTCTACATCATTGTCTTCACTTGGCTTCATCTCTCCTGCGTTGTCTTCACTCGGCTTCATCTCTACGTCATTTTCCTCACTTGGCTTCATCTCTACGTCGTTGTCTTCTTGCTCTTTGTTTTCCTTCGGTACACTGCGTTCGCTTTCGATCAGTACACTGTGTTCACTTTCAATCAGAACGCTTCCTTCATTTTCAATCACAGCACTGTGTTCGTTGTCTTTCAGAACACTCCCTTCATTTTCATTCAGAATACCGAGTTCGTTGTCATTCAGAATACCGAGTTCGTTGTCATTCGGAACACTCCCTTGATTTTCATTCGGAATACTGCATTTGTTTTCATTCGGAATACTGCGTTCGTTTTCATTCGGAACACTCCCTTCACTTACATTCGGAACACTGGGTTCTTTTTCATTGCAAGGACTAACTTCATTTTCATTCAGAACACTCCCTTCATTTTCATTCAGAACACTCCCTCCATTTTCATTCGGAACGCTCCCTTCTATGGCCAACACGGAGACTGCACTCTCAATCATCTGCCCTTCATTTTCTTTCGGAACGCTCCCTTCTATGGCCAACACGGGTACTCCACTCTCAATCACCAGCTTCAAGCAAATAACAACAGTGACAACAATGCCCATAATTCAAAATTTGAATGAGAAAAGATGATGAATGAGCAACTTACTCTTGTTGAAAGCATATGTTTCAGACCAGCAACAAGCTCAAAGAGATACTTAAACGTAGCCTTGTGAGCCTCCTACATTAATAACCTTGATTTTCATACCTCAATGACAAAGATCAAAATCAAATATGGAAAGCACAATAAAAAGTATTCCTTACCGAAAAGTCTGAAGGCAGAGGCAGTCCTTCAACCACAGGGGCCCTAGGAACTTCGACAACTTGGCTGCCACCTGAGTTATCGGCCAACTGAACACTCCAAGAAGGAGGATTAGATATGCCCAATGCCTCAAATTCGACCTTAGCACTCTTCCGTGGAGGAATATTAACTTGAGATGAAGATGAGCCATACAGTGTAAGCTGTGCATGCATGCCACAAAAGCAAATAGATCTCCATAAGTGACAATCTTGAATGAGCTGTTTTGTCAAGCTCTTTAAAGAAATTACAAGGAAAAGATGACAAAAAAAATTAACCCTATAAATTGTTCGACTCTTTGACTCATAGGGCGTGTTTACTAAACCGTAAAGGAATGTAATTGGAAAGATGATGGGATTGGAAAGGAAAGAAAAGTAATAGGATTTAAGGATCATTCATTCCTTTTCATGTGTTTACTTGATTATTAGATAGTGTGATGGGAAACAACCTCATTCCCTTTCTTACGTTTACTAAAATTAGGAATAGTAATATTATGAATGTAATCACTAAAATGTCTTTTTACACAATTAATTAATCATTGATTGTATAGTAATTTATTAAAGGTAGGTAAGTAAATTTAGCATTCATTCACTTTGACAAGGAATCAATACTAAGAGGGGTGCAAAGATTGGTATTCCCTTTCCTCATTCCCCATATTGTGTGGGGCCCACTAAATCTCCATTTCTAATTTTATAAGTAAGCACATTATTAGATACGAAAATCAATTAATCCTTACTTCTCCTTTCCCTTTGATGCAACGTAAACATGCCCTTAGTGTATTGTTTGCTATATGGCTTCTACTATAGTGCAAACCCATGATTTTGGTTCTGCTACAGTATTTTTCTCTCACAAAAAATTTAAATTTCAAAAGTTCTAATCAATAACCGTAGTTTAAACCCTGGTTTGAACCCATATACCAAACAGGCCCATTACTTTCTTCCTCTCACAAAAGGGTCGTAGACGACACTAAAAAAAGATAAAGTGACAGAGATAGAAAAAAATGGACTAACGATCTGTTACATATACTCATCCCGCTATTTGGAATAAAAAATTCATGGACTATGTCACTACGTCTCGTACCTTTGGCCTTTCTACGGCTTTGAAGGAATGGAAAGATGGAGTTTCAAAATTTGGAGGCTTCAGCACAGCATATGCCCCTTCATTGTTATACTTTGGTTCACCGAACTGCAATTCACAAAAATGGCAAGAAAAAATTACATCTATCACTTATTCAACAAAAATAAAATAAAACAAAATACATCTTTAACATTATTAACAACACGCACCAAAATTTTCAACATTCTCCCAATAATCAATTATTCGCTGAAAATATACATACAAACATATAGAGTGAAAATATATGTTGAACAAACACCTTAAAGATGTAAGGGAGAGTATAGAACCAAAACCTGTGGGTAATCTGGCGCACTAAACAAAGTGTACATTTTCCCTGATTCGCCATCATGATCCAAGCTGTACCCATTTAACATGTCTCCAAACTCATCCTGACCAGCCCTCGCATCAGGGCCTTGATGTGATCTTATGATCAACTGTCAACAACAGATAGAGAGAAACCAATATTCCGTCATGACACTTTAAGCTAGTGTTTAAGTGAAATTGAACTATTTCACATACGACCAATGACAAAGAACTAGAGTACAAATTTGAAAGCAAAAGCACAAAGCTTCTTAGATAGACAACAAAAGGAATAACGTCATCTTGACTTGGATATCCACATGTACATAGCATCCAGAGATGAAGTCTATGTCTCACATTTTATATACTCAAACGAAAGCATGCAAACAAGAATTCCAGCAAATAAGTGTTATATTACAAATTTTACCTTTAATTTGGATTCTTTTAAAAAAGTCTCTGTGCAATCAGGACCCCATGACAGGCCCATTCTTCTATCAGCATTTTCAAATAGACCATCTTCCTTTGATGGATCTGACCATAGGATATCAGTCAAAATACTCAAATCTTCTAACGAAGCATCTATAAGAAACCTATTTATTTTAGACAAGTCTTCTAGAGAACCTAACTCCAGAATCTGTGCTCTCTTTCTCTCACACCTTCGCAACGGTCCTCTCTTTCTCTTAGACCTTCGCAATGGTCCAATGTGCGTGCTTCTGAAAAGCCCTCCGTGAGTGGTATATACACAACCTGCTATAATTGAGGCCAGAGGAAGCTCTTTGAAGCATTCCAAGCATTTATTAAAGACCATTTCACCTTGATCACCATATTTGGTCTTCACTTCTTGCTCAAAGCCATACATCAATGTACAAAATTTGGTCTCATGATTTCCACGTAGGAGATAAACTCTATTAGGCATCAATACCTAAACATTAAAATGTGAAAGAACAATAGAATATGTCAAACAAAATCATTGCAAAAGAGCAACTGCCAATCAAAATACTGGACTCTGCCCACCGATAAAATACTACGGGTAACCAAGAAAACAATATTTGCTTAACTCTTTCCAAATATCAAATAGTTGAAAGGTCCGATCAAATACAGATTGTTAGGAGGGAAAAGATCCAAGCGACATAAAAAGCATCAAGCTCAATATTTTGGAACTCATATAAACAGAAAAAATATAATAGATATCACCATGCCAATTGGTCGCAAATATAGGTAAATGAGTATATTAGGTGATATATGAACCATTCTAGACTATTGAAAAGTTTTATAAAAATAAAAAAATAGAACACTCTTAGTTGATGCAAAAGATAAAATCAACACAGGTAAATCAACTTAGGTAAACCAATATACTATCACTGCTTACCTTCCAAGCTAGCAAGACCAAAAACACCTCCACGCCCCATGCTCCCCTGTCTACATAGTTTCCATTGAACACATAAAATTGGTTCTCAGAGGGCAATCCGGCAAGGTTAAAAATGTTGAGTAAATCGTGGAAATGTCCCTCAACATCACCCACTACAACAACTTTTGACTCTTCTCCACAGCAGTCAACTTCTACACAATTTGGTTCCTTGGATAGGATACTTGAAGCAGCATCAATTAAATTATCCACCACGGAAATCGGCATGAGAGACCAAAACTCTGTTGGTGGGTCCTTTGAAGACTGCTCAAGTTTTTCCATCATAGTCTTTACCCATTCCAAGGTTATTTTCCCATCTGGAGGCCATATAAGAGAAAGCTGAAGGGGTGACAGTAAGGTTGATTTTATCACCTCATTCTGACCATCTTCATTGCTAACTTTAGATGTCTCATAGACGGTTTCCTGCATCTCATTCCGACCATCTTCAGCACTTACCTCAGAATCGACCACTACTTGCACATCTTTAAACATCAGTCCTTCTGTCTGTCCAGACTGCACTGTGTCTGTTTCTCCATCAACAACTGTTATACCTTGTTCTGCTCCAACTTGGACATCACCATTGCCCGAGTGCGACAGCCCGTCTATAGTGCTGTCCTGATTCTCATTTCGACCCTCTTCATTTCTAGTGTCTGCTTCGGCTTCTGGCCCCTCATTTTCAAATAATCTCCTTTGAAGCATTTTAATATCCGTATCCTTGTTGCTTGTAGCCGAGGCCCCACCCACTTTGCTCTCCACAGTCTCTGCATCAACTCTATCCACCTGTAATATGAAAAAAACAATGGAAATTAAAATCACCATGGTTAAAGAAGAGCTGGAAGAATAACATTCTGAATTATTGCCATACTGATTCAACAGGTTGACGATGCTGAGAGGTTTTAATTTTAGCACGCCTAGTAACAATTGTTGATGCAATCTCTTTCATACGTGAAACTGACCGAGCCTGCTCATCATCCATACCTTCACAAGGTATCTTACTCAAAATACTGTTAACATCCTTGCACGAACCCACCTGCTCAACAATGGTAGAGTAAGCCAAACAACATAATAAATGCAAAATAACCTACTTACCAATAAAAATGGACACTTACCATCTTCTCAATACTTGAGGATAGTGCCTTTTTCACATCATTCATGGAAACCTATGAAAATCATCAATAGAATCAACAAAGCTAATAATTCATATCATGAAGAATATAATATATGCATATACATATATATGTATGTATACATATATAATAAATCTCTTTCTGTCTTACCTTTTCAACTCTGTTACAAAGAATCCCACGTGCTATTTCTCTCATCATCATGAGTGAATGCACTTGTTGGTCATCTAAATTTGTAAACGACATGGCGTTTACGTTGTCCACAACCTTTCTAGCTACACTTAAGATTCTCTCTTTGCGAGACCTCACATCTGCAGCCAAAACAGCATGACACCATATAAGTTCAAATTCATGGCAATCACTATTACCACTATTATTCACTTATTATCAATATTAACAATCACACTTGAACCTTAATTACTCATAAAGCTTCATATTGCATCAAATTTAAACTGAAACTTATTATAAATAAATTCCTTTTTACGTCCAAACTGTTATAAAGAAAAAAAAAACCCAAAAAAATTGTTTCTCTTCCCAATGAAATTCAAAGACCCAGTAGAGGAAAAACGAAACAATATCTGCGACGGCTCATGAATCGAAGAATTGGACGTTAAAATTCGAGTCTTTTCTTTGGCAATGCAAAACAGAAAGCGGTGAAATACGGTACCGAGCAGAGATCACTGACCTTCGCCCGGCATGGTTGGACTGCAAACGGCAGCAAAAGTCCAAAGGGAAGTTCGAATCGGCTCTTTTTTGAAGGAGATTCGTCGCGGTAGAGAGCGAGAGGGAGAGACCCAAACGACTTCAAGCCCTAGATCGTTTTGAGGATTCTTTTTTTAATTTGATGATGAATAAAAAGTAAAATCTTCGACTGAAGGATAAGAAGAAGACACATAATGAAAGTGAAGAGTTCGGTGTGTATTGAAACGGCGCCGTTTTAGTTCTGACAATTAAGTATTTGAGATCAATTCAGAAGTCGTGCTATTTAAGTCATGTTCATATCACCGATTCGAGTTTTGCTACAGTAATAAGCTATCAAAAATAATTATATCTAACTTTTTTGTTACAGTAAAAAGCTCTCACATGATATCAAATCTCAACTTAAATTAAAAACTCAAATCAATGAACTAAACGGGTCTCAATTTTTGCACATGTGAGCAAAAATTACATCAAATATATATCTATATGTCCTTTTAAAAAGAAATTTATTGTGAATGAAATGATAAGAAAACCATTTATCAAAAAGAATAAAGTATAAGAAAAACACAACACTTCAAAATTTAGAAATAATATTGAAATATTGTAGGCTTAGAGTCAAATTTTTATATGAAAAAGTTGAAAAAAAAAAATTATTTTGGATATATACAAATATCATGCTAAAAATGATTAATAAAAATCTATGATGATTTGATATAGTATTCACGAGTTCCTTCTTGAAAAGAAAAAATTAACCTAATATTATTTTATAATTTAAGTAAAGTTTCAACTAGAGTTGGAAGACTTGAAAAGAAAATTATTTAAAAAAGACTTAATAAACAGATCAAATTAATAAATGTAAAGTTAATACATATACCAACAAAATTTATACGTATAAACAGGCTAAATTAATCAATATATATTAATTTAATTTGGTCATTTAAAAATTTCTACTGATGAAGCTAAATTAACTAGAGAGGTAAGTTTAGACTAAACTAAAAGGGTCGGTAAAGAACTTATCATTGTTTGTCTACTCACGGTCCTAGCCTGTCCCAAATTCCCGAACCGGGCTCGGCCAATTCTGTAGACTTGAAACATTTTTCAACTCAACCCCGAATATCCCTTTCAAGTTGCCGGGATCGAGTTGGGATAGGCAGCTCATACTATTACCTTTAATATTTATTTAATCAATTTCTTAAAAAAAATTAACATATATTTTTTTGTTTGGTATAGATTGATGTAATGGTGTCATTTATGTTCTTTTCCCTTATTCTTTCTTTTTTTTTAAAGAAGAGGCGTACAACCTTAAAATGAGTGTCAATCTAAATTAGACATCTCCATCGTCATCGGTGAAGAGGGAGTCTCCTGATCTTTGGTTGTGTTGAGAAGGTCGTCAAAGTCATGGCACTTTCCCGTCGTTGTCATTTCTGCACAGGACTTTCTCAATTAACCGGTAATTTTAGTTTATTATGATAGAATTCTAGGTTCCCATTTTGTTTCGTTTCTGGCAATATCATTGTCTACTTAGGTCTCTAGAAAACTTAGAAATAGAAAATTTCAAGACACGCACTGTGCAGTTCTTCCAACTAATTTTTTCCTGTTTTGGGCTAAAGGAACAACCTCGTTTTCTTTTAGAACATATTGAACAAGTAACTTAATGGGGAATAATAATCCTGGTGACACAATTTTCACAATTTGAACCATAATTCAAAACGTTCTATCCTAGTGCTATCGTTCTATAAAAATTAGAATTAAAATTTTTGTTCAAACCTACAAAACAAACAGGGTCATATATCTATTCTCGTTTATAGTATTGAATGGTGCATATGGCGCATTACAACTTACAACGCATCACAGCAGCAGCTACAGCCTAGTAGTTAGCCTGCCAATTGAGCCCCAAAACACTAACAAAAGTATTCACATCTAGAAATGCACATACTGTGATTAAGCTAAGTCTGATCTTTACAAAAACAACGTTAAGGGTATAAAGACATAAGAATCTCCAGATACGGATAGCAATGAATGTCTAGCCAGTCTTGGCATGTTATGCTGATGTATTCTCCTTGGGCTTAAAGTTGACCAGACTGTTTTGCTTTTGCCCTTCGTTTTCATTTGGTCCTCTTCCTTTTTCGGCCGACCCTTGGGATTTGCTCTCAATCACGCCTACATTACAAAAATAGTAACAGTATCAACATCTTAAATGACACAAATGCAAAGGAACGAAGTGAGCAACTTACTTGTTGAAAGCATATGCTTCAGCGCAGCAACAAGCTCAAAGAGATACTCGAACGCAGCCTTGTGAGGCTCCTGCATATTAAACCGTGATTTTTCAACGCCCGATAACAAATATTGAATGTGGCGAGCAGCCATGAAAGGTTTTCTTACTGGCAAGTCTGAAGGTAGAGGCAGTCCTGCTGCTGTTGGGGCTCTAGAAACTTGGACATCTTTGGTGCCGCCTGCATTATCCGCCAAGGAAATGCTCCAGGAAGGAGGGTTTGAAATGCCCATTGCCTCAAAGTCAACCTTAGAGGTAATCCAAGCTGGTGAAGTGGTTTGAGACGAGGAGAAGCCATCTGTTGAAGTCTGTGTGTGCACATCACAGAAGCAAATCTACGTCTATTAATGCCTATATTGAATAAGTTGTACTTCCTAATTTATAAGTTCTTTACAGAAATTATTAAGGGAAAAAATATTGTAAGGAAGCTCATACGAGCCTAAAACACAAATATCGAGGGGCTGGTCGGCTATAAGGCAATCCTACCGAAACCCCATTGCAATTTTGAATTCCTGCCTGCCCTCGAAAACACATAGGTGCCATAGTCGAATAGTTTTAATTAAGAAGGAAAATCTTTATAGATATGTTATGAAGCCACAGAAAAATTTGAAGAGCAAACTCTATTGAAAAAATTACCAACTTACAACTGATATCAAGGCTTATTCACTAGCATTATTCACATCACCAACACCGTACGGAGATACATGTATGAAAAATTCAAAGGAACTAATGGGATACTGAATTGGACTCCCTTACATTTAACCAGGGAACTTTTTCAGAGAATCTTCTCAACCCTTCTCACGCAATGACATCTATTCTAAGTATGCAGTATTAAACACATTCAGAGGGTCCCAAATCAAGCCTCCCAAGGGACATAAATATCCTTGTCTTTGATACAACATTCTATGATTCATCTGTAAAGACGGAGTTTGGTCTTTCTACAGCTTTGAATGAATGGAAAGACGGAGTTTCAAAATTTGGAGATTTCAATACAGCATATGCACCATCATTGGGAAACTGTGTTTCGCCGAACTGTAAAATGTAAAGCCAATGTTGAAGTTAAGATAACAAATATTTAACATTATTAGCAACTAAAGTTTATCTCTTTTATTTTTCCCTAGTTTATGTTTGATATCAAGAATTACAAGATTCAATTACCATTGTAAACATAACAATTGAGTTAAGATGCACCTTTGTTCTTCAAGGGTAAAAAAGTAATAAACTAATACAAATAGAGATTGAATTTGTCTGTCCCACTAGAAGCAAAAGACTTACAAATCATCTCATCACTTGTACCTAGTAATGAGAAAAATATTTTCAGTTTTTTCAAATTCCAAAAAATCACTTTTAAAAGAAAATTTATGAATGTAGCAACTTTCTTTTTTCTTTTCTTTTTTACCAAGAACAAACCATAATAATCAACTCACTAATTTGAAGAACAATTCCAAAGTAGCAGAAAAAATCTAAGCATGATATTTGATAACATCAAAGTTACAAATTAGCCATAAAACAAGTCATAATTCAAAGAAGACATTATTAAAAGAGCAAACTATGCACCCGCATAAATACTTCCTAAGCAAACACCCAAAATAACCTTCCACGATATCTCAAGGAATAATGTTAAGCATCCAAAATTAATAATGCTATTTCAATTACAAGATGCTAAGAAGAGCAAATAACCAGAACCTGCG
The DNA here is from genome assembly GCF_000414095.1 of Morus notabilis. Lineage (NCBI taxonomy): Eukaryota > Viridiplantae > Streptophyta > Magnoliopsida > Rosales > Moraceae > Morus > Morus notabilis. Next base: position 164,658 of record NW_010365351.1, read on the forward strand.
GGTAATTGGGAGCACTAAATAAGGTGTAGAGCTTCCCCGATTCTCCAACATGGTCCAGGCTGTATCCATTTAACATATCTCCAAAATCATCTTGACCAACCCTTGCATCAGGACCTTGATGTGATCTTATGATCAACTGTTAAGCAACAAAACAGAGTAACCAATCTTTGCAAAGTGACTCTTCAATATAGTCTCCAAGCAAAGGAAATTATCCTCATGATATAGTAGAGAAGTAGAACTGAACATTTCATAACATAAACCGATGGAGTTTATGTGCCAGTTGTTTGTAGCTTGCGCTCAAACAAACTTATACAAACAATTCAAATAAATAAAGGCTATATTACAAATTTTACCTTTAATTTGGATTGTTTTAAAAAATTCTCGGTGCAATCAGGACCCCATGATAGACCCATTCCTCGACCCTCATTTTCAACTAGACCATCTTCTTTAGATGGATCTGACCATAGCACATCAGTTAATATGCTTGGAACTTCATCTGATGCATCTACAAGAAATCTATTCACTTTAGACAAGTCTTCTAAAGAACCTAACTCCAGTACCCTCTTTCGCTTAGACCTTCGCAAAGGACCCACCTGCATGCTCCGGAAAAGTCCTCCATGAGTGGTGTATACACAACTTGATATAATGGAGGCTAAAGGGAGTTCTTTGAAGCATTCCAGGCATTTCTTGTAGACCGTTTCACCTAGATCACCATATTTGGTCTTGACCTCTTGCTCAAAACCGTATACTGTTGTGCAAAATGCCGTTTCGTGATTCCCACGAAGCAGATAAACTCTGCCAGGCATCAAAACCTAAACACAAAAATGTGAAATATTCTCTACATATACTAACCAAAAAATATGACAAAAGCTGCTTCTTAGAACAGTACTTTATACCCACAAATAAAATGCCTCAGGAAAGTAAGAAAGCAATGCTTGCTTAGTTCTTTTCATGAACAAAATAGTTTAAAATACCAATGCCCCAAAAAGTAAGCCAAAGGCATAATAATGAATGCAACATACTTAAGATATTGCAACTCATGGAATTATTACTAAAAAAATAAACAATCTACCATGACTTTTTTGTTTTTTGCTAGAAGCCTAAAACACAGTATAGCTTAACTACAAATCGTCCCAAGTTGCTCTATAGTTGAAATCAAAGATAAACCAACATACGTAAAACAACTCAGGGAAAAGGGAAACTAATAGAATCTTCAGTACTTTCATCTTACCTTCCAAGCCAGCAATACCAAAAACACCTCCAAGCCCCACGCTCCTCTGTCTACATAATCTCCATTGAAAACATAAAATTGATTCTCAGAGGGAAGCCCAGCAAGATCAAAAAGATTGAGTAAATCATGAAATTGGCCATGAATGTCACCCACTAAAACAACTCTTGAAGCCTCTCCATGGCAATCAACTTCTACGCAATTTGGTTCCTTGGACAGTGTACTTGAAGCAGCATTAATTAACTCATCCACTACAGAAATTGGCATGACAGACCGAAACTCTGAGAGCGGAACCTTCTTTGAAGCCTGATCAAGTGTAGCCATCATATTCTTTACCCAATCTAAGGTGATATTCCCATCTGCAGGCCACATAAAAGAGAGCGGAACGGGTGATGGTGGAGGTGATTTTCTCACCTGCTGCTTACTGCTCTCATTTCTTGGCTCAGATGCCCTATTAAAGGTTTCTTGCTTACCATTCTGGCCATCTTCAGTACCCAACAGATCTTCAACCTCCAATTCCATATTATCAAACATCATCCCTTCTGTCTGTCCAATTTGCTCCTCATTGCAAGCTGTAATTGCTTCATCAACAAGTGTTCTGCCCTCTTCCCCTCCACCCCTGACATCTCCATTGCCCGTAACCGATGGCTCAATCATTATGTTGCCCTGGTTTTCACCCTGAGCATCTTCATTTCCTGTCTGAGTTTTGACCTCCCATACTTCATTTCCAAATAAACTCTTGTGAAGCCCTCCAATATCCACATCCTTGTTGCTTAGGGTCAAGGCCAAACCCGCCCCGCTCTCCACAGTCTCCGTATCAACTCCATTAACCTACAATAACAAAGAAAAATCACTTTGGTGCGGCACAAAATATACAAAAAAAAAAAAATAGCATTCTCAGCTTAGCACCATACCGATACAGCAGGTTCACCACGCCTAGTAGTTGAAATCTTAGCTCGTTTAGTAACAACGGATGACGCAATCTCTTTCATCCGCAAAACTGACCGTGAATGCTCATCATCCATACTTTCAGAACCTATCCTACTCAAAATCTTATCAACATCCCTACACAAACCTACGCAATTCCAATACATTTAGCCAAACCACACAACGCAATTGCAGAACAACAATCCCCAAAAAATAATAATAACGTTCTCTTACCATCTTCTCAACGCTGGAGGATAGTGATTTCTCCACATCACTCTTTGAAACCTGTAAAAACAAAAATAAAAAAAACAAAAAACAAAAAACAAAGGAAAATACATAAATTTAAGAGAGGGGGGGGGGGGCACTTTCATGACGTCTCATATGTATTCAACAATTCCACGAGCCAATTCTCTTATCATCACAAGAGAACGAACCTGCTCGTCATCGAAACTTACGAAAGACATCGAGTTTACATTTTCGAAAATCTTCTTCGACACTTCCATTATTTCTTCTTTCTGACGCTCCATATCTATACTAGAGCCAAACAAAATAAACAACTATTTTCCGAGAAAATTCTCGTCAAATTCTCACAAACCAAACAAAAACCGAAAAGAAAACTAATCTCTTACGACAACATTCAACAACTCAAAGTTCAAAAATTCCGCTTCCAATTTCAGTCTTTGGCAAATTCAAAACGAAAAGGTTTGTGAAAAAACTGGAAATACTGACCTTAGATAACGAGGAAATTGAGCTTGGAAAACTGTTGAATCGTTCTTTGGAGGAGAAGAAACGAGTTAGAGATTTGGCTTGAAGAGGTACAGGAGATTTTGTTCGTCTTTTGTTTGTTTCTTTCTTCTGTACTCTGTAGAGATGAGAACGTGAACGACTACGAGCCCTAAATCGTTTTGACGTCTAGAGTGAGAAAAAATGGTGAGACTGCACTTAAACGGCGTCGTCTAAGCAAATCGGAAGCGCGTCATGTTTGCGCGGCGAAAAACTTTTTTTTTTTTAAATTCAAATTAAATATGTAAATCAAATTGATTATGCTATGGCTTAATTCTAGTATTTGAATTCCCAATGCTCTAATAGAAAAAATTCTCAAAACCAGATTATTTTTATGAACTCAAGAAATAGAGAGACAATTAGAAAATTATATTGTGTTTTCTTTGTATAGCTAACGAAAATATTAAAAAATTTACGACTTAAGTATTACAAAACATGATTATTCTTGGTTAAAATGTAAGGGCGCATTTTTCAAACCGTAAAAATGTAATAAAAAAGGTAATAGTATTGGAAAGAAAAATAAAATAATAGAATTAAGGGTCATTCGTTTTCTTTCATGTATTTACTTGACTATTAGATTGTATTATGAGAAACAAACTTTATGTTTACTAAAATTAGAAATTGTAATGTTCTGAATGTAATCACTAAAATGTCCTTTTACACAATTAAATAAGCATTGAATGTATACTAATTCATTAAGTTGCAGTTTAATTCATTTTTTAGTTTTTAATTCGAGTTTAGATGTGATTTTATGTAAGAATTTTTTACTGTAGCAAAAAAGTTAAATGTGACTATTTCTGAGAGCTTTTTACTGTAACAAAACTTGAATTGGTGAAATGAACGGAACTTAAGGGAGTGCAAGAATTGATATTCCTTTTACTCATTCCTTATATTGTGTGGGGCCCACTAAATTTTTATTACTAATTTGATAAGTAAACACATTATTAGAAACGGGAATCACTTCTTACTTTTCCTTTTCTTTTGAGTTTGATGTAAAGTAAACATGCCCTTAAATCTAATTTTTTCAAACGAGTTGGCAAATAAACGACATCAAACTTAGATGATGACGACACGTTGTTTGTGAAAAAATATATATATAAACGGCATTTTCTTTTACGACATTTTCTTCCTTAGCTAAAAACGGCATGCGTTAAAAGGACGCCAAATCTGAGAACAAAGGACGCGTCGTTTATTTTTCCGAAACGATAACAAATTGTTAAAGTACTGAGCCTTGAAAGCTAACAACTAGTGTTATGTGAAAAAAAACAAAAACAAAAACAAAAATAAAATAGTCGTATACCAAGGACTTCTTGTTTTTATTTATAAAAAAAAGTCCCATTTCACAGAATAAAAAACCATGTAGCTTCTCAAAATGAACTAAATTATACAAGATTTATGTGTAAACGAGATGTCATTTATTGTTAAAACGAAACAAAGTTTATACAATAATCACATGCATGTCTTTTATGACGCGAAAAAGTGGTGTTTTAAAACTCAAATGTCGTGTTTGGAGTTAGTTTTGTTTTTGTTTTTTACGTTTTTTGAGAAAGAAAAAATGAAAGCGGGAGATAAATAGCGTTTGGCACAATTAAAAATAAAAAATGGAAATAAAAACGGTTTTTTGATTTAGTGTAAAATGGAAGAGAAATGAGTTCATTTTTTGTTTCCGTTTTCTCCTCTTTTGAGCATAGAGAGGGACATTAATTGATTTTTTTATATTAAAAATAATCTATTGATAAAACTACCAAACGTATTTTTAAAAATGATTTCTCTCTGAGATTGAAAACATTTTTATTTTCATTTTCATACAAAAAACAAAATCATTTTAGAACGAATTCCAAACGCACTCAAAGGGCCTGTTCTTTTGTCCAAAAAACTCAAAAAAAGACAACTCGAGTTCCAACTTTATTCAAATTCATTTTTTTTAAGTTCCAACTTTATTCAAGTTACAACTTCAACTCAAGTTATAACTCAAATTCAACTCAAAAACTACACTCAAGTTACACTCCAAAAGAACCCTAAAATCTTTTTATTATCATTATCATTTAATATAATACAGAATCGAATCCATGTTCTATCAAACTTAGGTTGCGTTTAGTATGTGGATTTTAAAACCGGAACTATTCTGGTTCGAACATTTGTTTGTTTGTAAAAAGTAAAAAATAATTTTTGAAAATCATTGTTTGGTTTGGATGGTTCTGGTTCAAAATTTAAATCTTGATGTGATGTTTTAAACCAGATTCACCCTAAAAAATAAAACCATATTCCATTGATTTTAGATGGTTCAAACCTCTGGTTTTAATTCTGATTCCAGAATTATAGTTTGGACCCCAAATTCAAATCATAAATCATAATTCTAATTCTAAAACTAAAACCACCCTAATTTAAACATTTATATCAAACGCAACCTTAAAGTCTACTTGGTCCTGTCTCATATTGTTTGATATATAGTTATTGTTATTGTGCAAACTTATAAACAACGAACTGTTGTTTAACTACCTGAAGATCACGAGCAAATTTTGAAAGGCCATCGACGTGTATATATATATGTTGTTTCTTGATTCTTTAGCGCGCGATATAACTAATTTAGTCCAACAAAAAATGTAATTTTTGTAAAAATAGGGTAACAATACTTTACAAAAGTCCATTTGAAAAAAAAAAAAAAAAAAAAAAAAAAAAATGGATACAATACTACTTGAAGAAAAGAACCTGGATGGTAAAACTGCTATAGTTATGCCCAAATCGGTCTGGTACTAATGCATTCACAGAACAGAATGTCTGAAGGTGGTAGATTGAAACTTATTAAACTTAATTAATGTAGATTGGGAAATGGAAATTAATTATTTGGGAATTTATTTAAGATCAAACGTGATGATGATATGCAACTAACCTTGAGACCAAACGGTGGAGCTACCACCTTCCTTGAGTTGTGCCGCCAAGTCATGATTCTTAACTTTTGTGCATACAATTTCCACCCAACGATTAAGCTACTCCATAAATTAAAATATTAATGTCATCAATTTTCATCAAAAATTTTCACCATGCAAAGTTACTCACCAAAAAAAAAAAAAAAAAAACAGAGAGAGAGAGAGAGATAAATTTTGGAGTAATTTTTTTTTTCTTTATCACTTAAATCAAAATACATGTTGTAAAAAATAGCATTAGTTGCTATACTTTCTCTAGACTAAGAAAGAAATTTATCAATCAAGTCTTATATGAGAATCTTTTGAGGGTTATTATAATATTGACACGTCTTTAAAGCTTTTTACGTGGACCCATGAAGAAAATGAGACTCAAAGTGCATCCCAACTCCTTAGTAACGTGATTGCCACACTTTTTTTTTTCTTTTATTACGGTCCATATCTATACAAATTATATGCGTGTAGAAATCAACTCATTTGGACAATCGCTATTGATTTTTATATCAAAAAAATCCCTACTAATTTATCTATTTTTACTCTG
>NW_010365352.1:0-534 GCF_000414095.1 Morus notabilis
GAGAGAGAGAGCTTTAGGATAATGTGATAGTTTTTAGATAAATTGTAATCGAGATTTAAGAGATTGAGAGAAATTGATAGAGATTGAGAGAAATTGAGAGGGATTGAGATTGTTTGAGTGAGAAAAATGTGTGGGGGATGGGGGGTGTTTATAGAGAAATTTTTGGGTTAAAAAATTGATTTTTTTTTTCAAAAAATTTGGGGTACAACGGCTAGTTTAGGGTTCGGGTGGGTTCGGGCGGCAACGGTAGAAAAACTAGCTGTTGGACGGGTTGTTGGGCAATTCGGGCTTCTCGGGCATTCGGGCAAAATTTAGGTTTTTGGGCTTATTTTTGGGTCGGGCACCAACGGTCGGCATTTTGACCGCTTTTTTGGGCAATTCAGGCTTCGGGCGGGTCAGGCATTTAGGCTTCGATGGAAAAATTCAAAAAAAACTCCGGTTGATGGCACTACACGGCGGCGGGCTCCGGCGTGGTGACCAAATTTGGGCTACCCGAGCCCGAGCCCGAAAATACAACTTTGGACGGGCCGGCAT
>NW_010365353.1:0-222 GCF_000414095.1 Morus notabilis
CAAAACTTTTGTTGTGTAACGGCGCCTATCAACCGATAGATCTAATCTTCGTTTGCACTCGACAACCGCCACGGGAACGGAGACATCTTTTGGTGTCGTAACGGGGCCCATCATCCATCATATCGAAGCTCTTTTCGTGCTCTACAACTGCCACAGGAACAGGGACAACCTTTGGTGTCGTAACGGGGCCGGCCCTTCAGACGTTATATCGAAGCTCTCTTT
>NW_010365353.1:306-489 GCF_000414095.1 Morus notabilis
CACTCTACAACCGCCCCGGGAGGGGCGACAAATTTTGGTGTCGTAACGGGGCCCATCAGCTGTTAGATCGAAGAAGCTCTCTTCGCGATCTACGAATGGCACGGAAACGACGACAACTTTCAGTGTCGTAATGCGGCCCATCAACCGTTAGATTGAACCTCTCTTCGCGATCTACAACTGCCA
>NW_010365354.1:0-465 GCF_000414095.1 Morus notabilis
AAAGATGCCTTCCAGGATTTCCTCTGGAATATCCTATAAAGGAGCAGCTAAAACCTCAAAATTCAGGCGATATTCAGCCACTGTTCCCATTTGCCTGAGCGCTAGGAATCGTTCACATAGATTTCCTTCTTGTGAAGAATCAAACCGCTGCAAGAGAGCCACTTTGAAATCAGTCCAAGTAATGAAAGGCCGTCATTGGTTCTGCCACTGAAACCATGATAACGCATCTCCCTCCAATGCAATTCTAGCTGTCGTTAATTTCTCCCTCTCTGTGAACCTGTTGATCGAAAAAAACTGGTTCATCCTAAACAACCAGCCATCCGGATCAATGCCATTGAATAATGGGTAATCCAGATGCTTCCGTCTCACTAGTGAGAAATCCTCACCTCCCTATGGCTCCCCATATTTCCCCAAAGATTCCATGGATTCCTCAGCCTCATTTTCTTCCCAGTACCTTCTTCCTTC
>NW_010365355.1:0-209 GCF_000414095.1 Morus notabilis
AGCATAAATTAATATCGTCTATAAACCGCTCTGATACCAATTGCTGGTTCCCGAATCGAATTCAGGTGCGAAAGCGTGGGGAAGGCGGATCGTGTATAACAAAAATTTTCATAAAACTTTTGAGATACTCTATAGATTATATTAATTTATGCACGAATAAATTAATCGCATTAATTTACATCAAGAATTCAATCCGAAAAAATACCTGG
>NW_010365355.1:412-894 GCF_000414095.1 Morus notabilis
GAGAAATATTTTTTCTCTCTTTTCTCTCTATGAATTTCGGCCACCAACTCTTAGGGCTGAAAAATTGCTTCAAAAAATTATCTTCACAATTTTCTATCATTCTCATATTTAAAGAGTAAAAGTCAAACTTCAAAACAGGATCAAATCCCTATCTCCAATTTTGAATTTCGAACAGAAAAATCCCTTCCCCTTATCCTTTAGTGGCCGGCCACCATTAGGGATTTATCTCTGTGTGTGTGGCGCCTATATCAGATAGGGAAGGAATAAATTTTTTTCCTTTATCCAGTAGTCCAATTTTAATTCAGATTCAAATTCGAATTTAAGTCAAACTTAAATTAATTTGAATTTTAAAATTGAACAACTTATCAAATAAGTTTAAATGGATAAATCTAGATGTGTTCAAATTCAAATTTAAATAATCACATTATTTAAATAATAATTAATTCTCAATTAATTATTTTCGAGTATTTAATTTTAGAATT
>NW_010365355.1:1012-1126 GCF_000414095.1 Morus notabilis
ATTAATTCTATTAATTCTAATAGTTACTCCACTATAAACTTGGAATTGAACTCTCGAAATTATAAACATCAATTACTTCTAAACTGCAAAGTGTCCATTTGATATAGTCATTAC
>NW_010365356.1:0-1267 GCF_000414095.1 Morus notabilis
GAAAAACTGGACGAATGGAATATTCGGGAAGATGGAATGCTCTACTTCAAGAATCGCCTTGCCGTTCCATAAGTGGATGAGATAAAGAAAATGATCCTTCATGAAGCTCACAAATCGAGGTTTGCTATTCACCCTGGGAGTACCAAGATGTATCAAGACCTCAAAAGACAATATTGGTGGAGAGGTATGAAGAAGGATGTCCACCAATACGTGTCAGAATGTGCGACTTGTCTTCGAGTCAAGGCTGAACATCAAAAACCTACTGGAGAACTACAGCCTCTTCCTGTTCCTAGATGGAAATGGGAACACATTACAATGGATTTTCTGATGGGATTGCCGAGGATTGAACATCGGCATGATGCCATATGGGTCGTTGTGGATAGAAGTCCGCGCACTTCATTCCCTTTCGTGCGACTTATTCCAGGAAAGTTCTAGCAGAGTTGTATCTGGAGCACGTTGTCAGACTTCATGGAGTCCCGTTGTCTTTCACATCTGATCGTGACACTCGTTTCAATGCTAGATATTGGAGAAGTTTCCAAGAAGCCATGGGAACCGAGCTGAATTTTAGCACCGCATTTCATCCTCAAACCGATGGACAATCTGAGAGAGTTATTCAGATTTTGGAGGACATGCTTCGCGCTTGCATTCTAGATTTTGGTGGAAACTGGAAGAAGTATCTTCATTTAGCTGAGTTCGCCTACAACAACAGTTATCAGAGTAGCATTGGGATGGCCCCATTTGAAGCGTTGTATGGCAGACCTTGTAGATCGCCAGTTTGTTGGCTTGAGTCAAAAGATCGACTGACCCTTGGACCGGATGTTATCCAGGAGAATAATGAAGAGATAGCCGTGGTTCGGGAACGACTGTTAACAGCTCAAAATCGTCAAAAGAGTTATGCTGACAGGAGGCATAGACCCTTAGAGTTCTCAGAGGGTGATTTTGTCTTGTTAAGAGTCTCATCGCGCAAAGGAGTTACTCATTTTGGTGTGAAAGGGAAACTCGCACCGAGGTACATCGGGCCATTTCAGATCACACAACGAGTCGGTGTCGTTGCTTACCGCCTTGATCTTCCTCCAGAATTGTCTCACGTACACAATGTGTTCCATGTTTCAATGCTTCAAAAGTGTTAACCTAATCCAGAAACCATTGTGCAATGGTATGACGTGCCGATCCAGTATGACACTACTTACGAGGAAGTGCCCATCTAGATTCTTGACTGGAAGATGAAAAGCCTACGCCAACGTGAGATACCATTAGTGAAGGTGTT
>NW_010365357.1:0-807 GCF_000414095.1 Morus notabilis
GAGTACAATTAGAATAATTATACATAAGATGTTTACAAAATTACTAAAACAAAGAAAAAAACATAAAAAAAAATAGATATTGTTCGTAATTACAATGTATTACTCCTAGTGGGAGTATCAGAAATGTCTAAATTTTCAAAATCATCAACCCAATCATCTTGAATTTGTTGGCTTCTTTTGCGAGCGTCCTCCCAATCTTTGACACACATTACTGCCTCCAGAATATCATCACTTAAGCGTGCACGCCGTTCATCAAGTACTCTTACCACTGCAACTAAATACTTGTTCACTTACAACTGTGGATACTGGTATGGTTAGTATATCACGTACCATTCTAGAGCACAGGAAAAGTTCTTGACTGTGATCTCTAAAATGACAAAATATCAAACTCATTGAAATCATGACCACCACCTTGCTCATTGAAAATGAATGCCGCAAAATTTGTTTCCAGATAGTTTTCCAATTCACTACGTGCTGAAGATGTGGATGACGCACCAAAACCAAATCCGGTGTAGCTAATCATACTTTCCCATGAAGAACCATGTGGTACAGATGTAGTACTCGCTAAAGGTGTAGGGAACATTATTTGGCCTCCTCCATATTTTTCATTATATGCAGTAAATAAAGTGTTAACTTTTACTTGCACATTTTGAATGGTTATGATGTCAGAATGCACCTTCAGTTTTTCCCCTATACCCTTAAGCAAATATTCAACACCGGCTAACTTAACTCTTGGATTCAACACAGTGGCTACGCAGTACAAAAGTGGAACACGCTCCTAATATTTTTTGAATTTTTGTTCCATGA
>NW_010365358.1:0-853 GCF_000414095.1 Morus notabilis
TATAAGGATACATTACTATGTATCTTCATAAACCCAAAAAAACAAAAAACAAAAAAACAAAAAAACAAAAAAAGTTTCAAAACACATGATTATTGTTTATAGAAAAACTTCAGCATGTCCAGAGTGAATCCTAATTAAGGCACTACTTACAAGTAACAATACTATGCTAAAATGATCCATCTCTATGATTCTGTAGAGATATTCTGGAATCTTTTTCCTAATTGTTTCTTGCTCTGCACCAGTCACTCATGAATGTCTGGAGACGCCTGTCTGCTATAACAGATGCTATAGACGACCAGAATGAGAGGACAAAGTTCCTCAGTACTGGGCCTGCACTTGCACTTAAAGAGCAAATTCACCCAGATATATTCGTCAAGCCAGGCAGTAATGGGCCTTCCATACCAGCCCATAAAGCCATATTGGTAATTCGATCTCTTCTCTTGCTCACTAGTCAAATGTCTACATATTGCAACATAATGTTGCAGATAAATAAATAAATATAATTTGCTTTCGAACTAGTAAAACGTTGTCGTATAAGACTGTAGTTTACTGTATTATTTTCTAAATTTTATCGCTTATATATGATTGTGTAATTAGACCTATTGAAAAATCAGAGTGAATTAGAGCAGTGTCACTCTGGTGGTAGAGTTGGTATAATCACACGGAAAGTAGTACAAGTGAATAACTAGTCTACAAAACTAAATTAACACTAAAAATGAGTGATGATAAAAGTTGTAATACATAAATTAAACTCAAATTTAGCGTAGTATTGTTACTGAATAGTAATTATAATTTGGCGTGCAATTTTTTTTTTGTTTTTTTTATGTTTTGTAGGCAATAAGATCAGAAGTCT
>NW_010365359.1:0-1946 GCF_000414095.1 Morus notabilis
TAATTCTAATTTAAAAACTAAACGTCTCATTCATATCTTTAACTAAAATAATTAATGATTTTATTTTTTAAATTTTTTTCACTTTAATTATTAATTAAATAGTTAGTTATTTTGACTAAAGTATTTTTTACTAACTAAATATAATTAGCAAGAAATAACTAACTATTTATTCTTTTTATTATTTTATTTTTTGTTTTGACATAAAGTAAAATATAGAATATGATAAGAGTGACTCACTAAAAGTTACTAGTTAAAATAATTTTTTAATCATTTTAACTAGAATTTAGTTAAAATATATAGAGCTCCTTAAAGATGCTCTTATTATACCAAAAACAAGGATTAGTTAGCACGATAATTACCTAATTATAAGCAATTTTTAATTTTAGTTCCTAACTTTTTAATTTGGTAAACAACTCTTTAAATTTTTATTTTTTACAGTTTTAATCCCTTACACTAAATTGTTGAAAATTTTATGAAATTTAATATAAATAGTTATGCATTCATCTTGCTACTATAACTTGAAATTTGACGAGCATTAACTTTATGAACAAGAAGTTATCTTCACGCTGTCAAATAAAATAGAATGTTTTATATACAACTATTTGTGCAATTATTATACTATAGGAATATAATTTTTTATGTTAAATTTTAGAAATTATTTGTCAATTTTAATGTCAACGACTAAATCTGTTTAAAAGAAAGAAAAAAAATTTAGCAAGTAATCACTTACTTTTTGAACCATTACATTTTACTTAACTCACTTAAACTTATGCCCTGTTTGTTTTAACAACTCAAACTGTTAATTAAGATTCAAACCCTAATTCAATATTTAAATTAATGTTTAAGAGAAGAAAATTGATGGACAATTCAAACCATTAATAATAGTTCAAACCCTTGATTTTTTAAATTTACCACCCTGTAAATTCTAACAATCTGAATTGTTATCTACAATTCAACAGTTACAGATTCTACTTTTTCTCTCCCTTCAATTTCAATTTTAAGAATATCATGACTTCTTCGTTTTAATTCCTACTGAGACGATTTTTTTTAATGTGTTCATAATGGAGAGAGGAACAAATCCCCACCCATATTGCATATTTTTTAATGTCATTTACGATTAGGTTTTATAAGATTTATTGTAGACTACAGTTTTCAACACTTTATCCAAACACATTTCAGATTGTATTCCTAATTCAAATTACAATTTATTTGCATATTCAAACACCGATTTGAATCACAATTAAAATCACCACAGTTTAGATTCTACAGTTCTAATTAAAAAAATTCAAATCTCTAACATTTTGAGTTGTTGAACCAAACAAGTGCTTAGGTTGTTTGATTTAATTATTTACCTGGCTCCTAAAGTTTTAAGAACTTTATTTTAAGGAAATTTATAACTAAAATAAAGAGTGAAGATTTTAAGTCATAGTAATGAGGAATTACGTGGATAACTTGATGTGGAAATTACTTTACTTGAATTCGTGTAATGACTGGGAAAATTTAGGTCTAATCCGGATAGTCTGGTATTTGATTGAAATCCTTTCCGCAATAGTAAATAGTAGAATTTTGATGTAATCAAGAAAATATTATGGAGGAACTTTATGTATGGGGTAAAATTTTCCGAAATATGTAAAGTTATAATACGAATATGTTTATAAAGAAAATTCGTAAATATCAGTTATGAATAGTGAAATATCAGTTAAAAGTTAGAAATTTTAGCGGGTACATTTTAGTTATGAAAAACTAAAATATTTAGTTTGTGACCAAATGACCAGTTAGAAAAAGAGTAGAAATTTTTGAAGTAAGGAAAATAACAAAAGTTCCTAAAACAGAATTTTCCCGAGCCAGTTAAAGTGGGAAACTGTTAAAAAACTAATGTCGCGAGGGTAAGGTTTTAGGCAATTCTAGATCGATTAAAATGAAAATTTCAGAAAAAGAAATTGACT
>NW_010365360.1:0-1362 GCF_000414095.1 Morus notabilis
CATATGAAAACTAAAGAAACTTAATGATAAGAACTTGTTAGTTAGTTAGAGAAGTTAGTAGTTTGTTAGAATCGCGTTAACAGTAAGTTATAATGGGTTAGTAGTGTAAATAAGTGGTTTAGTTGTTAATGTGGGGTTATGGTCAGATTAATAGGAAATTTGGGAAACCCTTGGGACTTGGGAGAGGTGGGTAGGCTCTCGAATCTCTACCTAAGTCGGGTGCGTGAGTTTTCTTTCTAATCTTTCAATTGGTTCATCAATAAAGTTGTATTCTTCCTTCAAATCTCTGGGTTTGTTAGAGTATTATCAATTGAAAAACATGTGCTGTACTACTGGTAGGCTCCTTTTCTTCTTCTTCTTCTTTTTTTTTTTTTTTTGAGAAGAAAGAAAGTATCAAAAGATACAATCCATGATGGAAAGAAATCCAACCAAATAGTGTCTCTTTCTATCCAAAGAGCAAGAATAAATCATGTGATGTTAGGATTGCGATAACTTCAGAATATGAGTTAAGCAAGATGTTAATAAGGATATCAGGATTTATATTCAACCAAAGTTGAATGCTAACCGTAGTTAAATTACCAACGTATGTAGAGGATTGCAGTATTCAACCAAGGTTGATTTTGATTTTTTTATTTACTTTATATTTATATATTCTTTTTATTCTTTTATTTATGTAAGAGGGAATAAGGAAGGAAGGCCTTCTTTATCAGCCTCCTTTTAAAACATAGCAAAGTAAAACACTTTTAGGGAATCAAAACCACTAAAAACCAGTGATAAAAATAAGACTAGTTGTGATAAGATATAAAAGCAATTATTGACTTTTGAAATATAAAAGTAACTGATGAAATGCAGTTATCCTAATAAGAGGGAAATTTTTGAAATGTTTGAGAATGAAACAGAGGGAAACTTTTTTAATAACTATTCAAACGTAACTGTTTATATTACCAGACATCTGCAATTAGGATAATAGTAATAAGATTTAACATTAAAAAGAGATTGAAATATATCTTTTAAAGAATTATGAAGATGAGAGAGTAACTTATGAGGAAAGTTTTCTCTTTTTTTTGTTTTTTTGAAGGACTTATGAGGAAAGTTAAGTAATGTAGCATTTAGAAAATCATCAACTTTTCTGTTATTTAATGATAAGAACTAAATATAATGATAAGAAGTTGTGATCATAATAACTAGGTAATATGAGTAAAACTCTAAGAAAAGAACTATTGAAACACCCTTAAGGGAAACTAATTTAAACTCTTACATGAAGAGACTAGTGAAACTCAAGAAGAAAGAATATTACACTGACGAAAGAAAAGTGTGATGTACGAGAATAATATCAGTTGTAACAAAACAAAGAGAGAAAAT
>NW_010365361.1:0-269 GCF_000414095.1 Morus notabilis
GAATGGCGACAACGTTTGGTGTTGAAATGAGGCCCGTCAGCCGTTAGATAGAAGCTCTCTTTGCGCTCCACAACCGCCCCGGGATGGGCGACAAATTTTGGTGTCGTCACGGGGACCATCAGCCGTTAGATTAAAGAAGCTCTCTTCGCGATCTACGAATGGCACGGGAACGATGACAACTTTTGGTGTCCTAATGGGGCCCATAAGCCGTTAGATCGATGCTCTCTTCGCGATCTACGACTGCCACGGGAACGGTAAAAAGTTTTGGT
>NW_010365361.1:519-731 GCF_000414095.1 Morus notabilis
GTTATATCGAAGCTCTCTTCACGTCCTACCACCGCCACTGGAATGGCGACAACGTTTGGTGTTGAAACGAGGCCCGTCAGCCGTTAGATAGAAGCTCTCTTTGTGCTCTACAACCGCCCCGGGATGGGCGACAAATTTTCGTGTCGTCACGGGGACCATCACTCGTTAGATTAAAGATGCTCTCTTCGCGATCTACGAATGGTACGGGAACG
>NW_010365362.1:0-464 GCF_000414095.1 Morus notabilis
CGGATGGTGATTGTCCATTGTGTTTGTATTCTTTAGTCTCAGAAGATGAGCAGAACAAGAATTTTCCGTTTACGAAGTTGATGTCCTGTTTTCATTGCTTCCATTGGTATTACTAGGCTCTAATTTCTCTGCTTACTCCATCTTTCATCACTTGTAGATTTTGGGGTTGTAATTTGTTCTTCATTCTTTTTTCTCTCTTTTTTTATTGTGGCAGTGAGTGTATTAGTAGGCGGTGGAATTGGCTTCAAACAGAAAAGAAAACAAATCCTTATGGTTTTTTTTTTTTTTTTTTGGTTTACTTGCCTTTTCAGGTATCACCTTTTTTTCTGTTCTTGTTGTTGTTTTTTTTTTTTTTTTCCCTCCAGGCGTTTTGGTATGTAGGCTGTGGCACTCGGCCTTTTTGGTATGTGGCTTGTGTCTGTGATATGTATCAAGATCCAATGCCCTTCGTGCTATCGGTTTCT
>NW_010365363.1:0-1550 GCF_000414095.1 Morus notabilis
AACCAATTTTTACATACATATTTGTAAAAGTGCCACTCTTTTTCTCTCTTAGGCCTGATCGTTTGGCACACCGTCGCTGTATATGGACTAGGATAAGGATAAATAATCTTAATCCCATGTTTGGTGACAATTTTGGACCGGATAACTTATCTAAAGATTCCAAAATAGTCCAACTTATGTCGGATAAATAAACCCCCAAAATTTGGTGGGATTATAAGTCCAAAGCTTTGGATTAGACCCAACATATCAACTAACACGCAACAGCCTTACCTCCGATGACTAAGTTGTCGTCGCCGCCCAATACCGGAAGCCGCAACCTACCAGATCTTCGGTGCGAAGATCTCCATTAGCCATCCCTAAAGATCGTTGTTTCTGGCCTCCCACCGCGAGATCTCTGTCAACCACGACAACCTCCCACCCTCGCTCTTCATCCCCCTAGACTCTATCGCGCACGACCACCCAGCCCCAAGGAGCCTAATCTTAAGGTACAAAGGTCATCAATTTTCAAACAATGCCTCATACAAATCTCATATCTCGAACTGATAATTTCATCATGTCATCAATTATTGGACTTTAATTACAACTAATTTGATGTTCAAGGAGCATTTTGTTAAAATTAATAGCTTGTAGTCCATTACGCAGGAAATGAATAGTTTGGGGGGAGGGGGGTAATAATGCAATTTACTCTCTTTGAAATGATTAAAGTAAAATAACACATTTATTGATAAATATTTTTGTTTACTACGATGAAATATTTAACTGATAAATACTCAGGTTAAATATTGTATTTATAAGTAAAAATTATATTTAACTACGCTGGCTAAATAAATATTTACTAATAAATATAATATTTACTTAAAAATTATTTTTAAAATATACTATTTTCCTCTTTCTCAAATTAATAAAGAATGTTAATTAAAGGATTTTTATCGTTTTAGATCCCTACATTTTTAAGTTCTTGGTACTTATCCCCAACAATTGTTCTTTTTATAATTTTTAAACTATTTCTTATATAGTTTCTTCTATTAGTTTTTTATACTTCTTGACAACTTTTATGAAAAACATGTACTATAAGATCATACTTTTTATGAGTAAAGAGAGGGAGGAAAAAGAAGCTACAACATGAAAACTTCTATGTTTTCACTATATATATTTTTCTCAATATTGATGGAATTTTTTCCGAAAACTATTTACATCCAAAAAGACACTGATTGTTGCTGTTTTTGTTTTTTCTTTCTTTGACATTTGATTTAACATAGTCGATCATATAATAACAACAAACTCTTCAAAATAATAATAATAAATTATCAAATGAGCATCAACTGTCCTTTATATTTAAAGTAAACAAAAATATTAAATACAAAATGGGCTCTCAATACTAAGAAAGTTGGAGAATCTTTCAGAAATCAAGACCCCAAAAGACGTGACTAAAGTGCTCAGAGCTCTTAAGTTTGTCACCTACTCAAAAGTATTTTCTACTCAAGTAAGCGAGTAACTTAGAATTGAAAAAAATGAATGTAAATATATATTTTTTATTTTTAACCGTCATA
>NW_010365364.1:0-986 GCF_000414095.1 Morus notabilis
CGAAGCTGAGTTTAGAGCAGTTGCTCAAGGAATATGTGAATCACTATGGTTGGGGAAACTCCTAGAAGAACTCCAAGTCACAGTAGAATTCCCAATCAAACTCTACTGTGATAACATAGCAGCAATTAACATCTCTCTTAATCCAGTCCAACATGACAGAACCAAGCATGTTGAAGTGGATAGACATTTCATCAAAGAGAAGGTGGAAAAGGGGATCATCTGCATGACCTATGTTCCTACTCAAGATCAGACGGCAGACGTCTTCACCAAAGGGCTTGCAAGACAAAAATTCGATGATTTCATATATGATCCAACTTGAGGGGGAGTGTTGAAATCCCGAATCTAGTGCATAGAAATTAGTTTCCTGATTTAGGATAAATTGTTTCCTGATTTGTTTTTTAATTTAGCTAATCACTTTCTTGATTTCTAGGCCATAACTTTAGGAAAGTTGATTTTCATAATTGTATTATAAATAGGATCCTTATGTACAGAATATTCATTCAATATAGAAAAACAGAAAGCAACGTTCCTGCTTTCAAAAGTTCCTCGGAATTAACAAGGAAAAAAAAGGACCAAGGCCACAGTTATGCATGTACTGGGGAAAAAAGGGAGGAACTTATACCTGATCGTATCATCCCTCTAAACATTCTCCATTACCAACTAAAGGAAGACACAAATTAATGCTATCTATAGGCATCACCATCCCCTCCAAAATAATAATAATGATAAAAACAAATAAAAAAAGAAGTATAGGTCACCGAATTGATAATGCGAAAAAAACAAATACGTTTAACAAAGTGAAGTATCCACTCAATTCTCCCATCCTCCCATCCTGGTACCAAGTCAACAGAGAAGGAATTTGATAGGGTGGAATTGACTAATTCTTCTTCTTTTTCTTTCTTTCTTTCTTTTTTTATTAAGATGAAAAAAATCCATTTGTTGAACTATTAATTCAAATACAAAGAAGATAGGCTGAGACATCCTTT
>NW_010365365.1:0-569 GCF_000414095.1 Morus notabilis
AACTCTAAACCCTAAACCCTAAACCAAAAACCCCAAACCCCAAACCCCAGTCCCCAAACCCCAAACCTTAAACCCTAAACCCTAAACCCTGAACCCCGAACCCCGAACCCCGAACCCTGAACCCTAAACCCTAAACCACATAAACCCCCTAAGCACCAAACCCTGAACCCAGAACCCTGAACCCTAAACCTTGAGCCCTGAACGCTGAACCCTAAGCCCTGAACCGTGAACCGTGAACCATGAACTGTGAACTCTGAACCCTGAACCCTGAACTGTGAACCGTGAACCCTGAACCCTGAACGCCGAACACTGAACCACGAACCCTGAACTCCGAACCCAAAACCCCAAACCCCAAACCCTAAACCCTAAACCGTAATCCCGAACCCTGAGCTCTTAGCACTAAATCCTGAGCCCTGAGCCCAGAACCTAAACCCTGAACCCTTAACCGTAAACCGTGAACTTGGAACCCTGAACCCCGAATCCCGAACCCCAAACCTCGAACCGCGAACCCTGAACCCCAAACCCCGAACCCCGAACCCCGAGCCCTGAGCCCTGAACCCTGAACCCTT
>NW_010365366.1:0-1354 GCF_000414095.1 Morus notabilis
CACTTTTTCATTCCGATTCTGGGTGTAAGTAAACGTATGAATGAGATTTTGGTGTAAAGTGTGAAATCATGCAGGCACTTCCAACAAAACATAATTAATTATGAGTAGAGTAATGCCAATTTTGGCAAAATTATTATCTTGGATACAATGCAAACTGAACGTATAAGCAACAAGTTGTAATGTATAAACATACAAAACTTTTTTTGCTAGTCATATAAAGCATACAATATTTTTTTTATTTGCTAGTCATATAAACCATATAAAATTGTATTCAATGAGAGTTGGGATGCATTTTATAATATATGACTTTAACATCATAAATAATAAGTCAGCCCCATTCGTCTTACAATTTAAATTATAACTCAAATTTGTTACTACGGTATTTTTTCTTATAAAAATTTAAATTCAACTTTTTGAGATATCTCATTATCTCTATAAACAAAAGACTTTTAGGTTGATTGTCCCGCTATGAAGGTTTTGGTTGCTAAAACGCATTTTCAATCGTAGAGTATTTGTTTTAAAGTTGTTGGATGCTATGTGTAAGCCCCAAAGTTATGGTGGCTTTAGTTTTAGAGGGGTTTATGAGTTTTCAACTTACTTATTATGTTGAGATTGATTAGGGCCTGTTTGTAACATATACCCAAACTATGATTCTTGATTCTGACTTTTGAAATTCAAATTTTTTATAAGAGAAAAATGTTGGTCTCCGAATCGAATTCGGATGTAGAAGCGTGGGAGGAGGCGGATCGTGTATAACAAAAATTTTCATAAAACCCTTGAGATACTCTATAGATTATATTAATTTATGCACGAATAAATTAATCTCATTAATTTATTTATTAAGAACTCAATTACGAATAATACCCGGAGGCCGATTAGGATGATAACTTGAGTTCTTTGACCTCGAACAATCCTTACTCCAAAGCTTTATGTTTAGAAAATCAATGTCTTTCACGTTAATTTCTAGAATCTACAAAGACGTGTGTGTGGGCACACCTGAGACAAAACGGGTTGAATAAACACTCGAATTTCTACAAATACCAACGCATGCATGATGTGGAATTTTTGGAGAAAATTTTTTCCTTCCCTTACTCTAAGAGAATTTCGGCCATAATACTTTATTAGGTCAAAAATTGTCTCGCGTAATTTTCTATCATTCTATTATTTATAGAGTAGAAGTCAAACTTCTAGAATGAATCCAATCTCTATCTCCAAGATAAAGCTTGTTAATTATCTCCTATTTGAATTTAGAACAAAATCTCTTCTTTTCCTTTATCCATTATGGCCGGCCACCTTAGGGGATTATCATCCCTGTGTAGGCGCCAATATCAGATAGGGAAGGAAGAGAAAATCA
>NW_010365367.1:0-1513 GCF_000414095.1 Morus notabilis
GCATCTTATTAGTTGGTGGCTTCAAACTACCAATCATACTTTACATGGTATGACTTCTGATTTTCTTTCTTTCCTTTGCTTTCTCATCCACGGTCATTTTATGGGCTATCTACGTATCCCTCATGTATGATATGTAAATAGTCTAAGCGAGGAGTTTTTATGATAGAATAAGGTCTTCGTAGTTCATTTAAACTTCCTTCATAAATAAAACATAAAAATTCTTCAGCTGCTCGAAATTAACTGGATGCATTCTCTATTCCCATCCCGAATCTACTTATTGAGACTCTGTTCTTTCAGTAGGAAAGCAGTAGTCACATCCTTTCTTCTATTTCTATCTCCTCGTCGTTCAGTCAGTGATCGAGTGGCATTCTATCTTGAAGCGAGTCCATTCCATCGAGCTGAACATGGTGAAAGTTTTCAAGCTGCCCTCTTTCTTCAGCATTGATCAATGCCCCGAGCAACTGAGCAGTGATCCGATTCGATACATCCTCCATTCTCCTAACTTAACTAATCACTGGGTCAGACGATCGAGGAGAGTATGCGAAAGGTGAGCTTGAGCTTATAGCCTCAAATGCGCTCTAAGCGACTAAAAAACGTTGCTTCTGTCGGCCTTTCTGTGCAACAGTCCACCAGTAGCGGAAGAGAGGGTTACCGTACATACAAGAGTCTTCCAGTTTTTACGTAAGCTTTTTCTTACCAGTCAAGTAGTACAACAGCTGTATCTTATAGCCCGGCGCGGCGGGTCGCCTTTTGAATTCAGTAAGAAGATAGAAGAAACTATTATATAGATAAGGAGTAGGTGAGTGAGTGAGTCCTCAGAGGAGATTGCTTTCAAGACTAGAGGCGCAGATGAGAGTTTCAAGGACAATGGACCATATGAGTTCGGTCCATTCCATTAGGTTCTTCGATTTGTTCATAAAAAAAACGAGAGACAAGAAAACATCTTTGATTACGGAACAATCTCAAATAGACCAAGATCCAATTTCTTGGTGAACATAATCTGCCATAATCTCTTCGATCCCTTCATTTATGTGCCAGAATAAAGAGAGATTTAGTAGGAAAGTGGAAGAGACTTTTTTGTATATGAGAAGGGGAGTAGGAAAGCTGCAGTAATTCTTTGGAAAAGCCCGGTTCTCTTTGTCTTCGAGCTTTCATTCCTCAATCCACTCTTTCGTTCCTTCATATACCTCCCCACCAATAGATAGAGACAAATAGGAATAACCAAACCACGTCTACAAAATGCCAGTACCATGCAGCTGCTTCAAAGCCAACGTGATGCTCCTTGGTCAGATGACCAAGATATGATATGATGCCGGAAATAGACCGGTTTTATATCACCCTTCAATTCGAATTAGCAAAAGCAATGTCTCCTTGCATAATATGGATTCCAAACATTCATGATCTGGATGTGAATGAGTCGAATTACTTATCCCTCGAAAAACGCTAGCTTTAACTTGAAATTGTGAAAAGAAAGAACAACTATGTAAGTAAACCTTAGCTAGTCCGTAGGTCC
>NW_010365368.1:0-1068 GCF_000414095.1 Morus notabilis
TCTGTTTTTATGTGGAGTTAGCGGTGGCCTTTGCGCTACATGTTATGTGCTGTTATGTGCTCTCAATCGATCGGATGCCTCCATTGATTGTAGAGATCTTGTCAAAACAAGCCTTATGTGCTCAATTATCAGTGTACTGAGGAATTTTCCCGTCGTCAGGTTTCGGTACAAGTCTTTCTTCTCGAGTTTCACCAGATTTTACTGATGGAGCCGGTTGAGGTTGAGGGTTTTATCTCATCTAATTAGGAGTCATTTGTATTAATGTATTCAGTTTAATGAAATACCTTTTTCGCTCGAAAAAAGTGTGGGTTATCTGTTTTCCACCTTGGATTTTTCTTTTCATTTTCTTTCCTTTAGAAATTAAATTACCAAACTTGGACTGTTCTACCCTTTGATGGAAGAGGATGACCATGGCTCTCTGGATTGACCCTTAAGGAAACTACCCCAAAATGGAAGAAGCAATAGATTAATCATAGTTAAACAAGGATAATATGGCTATTACATGGTGGCAATTCTATACAAAATATATTTTAAACGAGAACAATAATGAACTCAAAAGGCTGAATCTTAGGAGATCATTGGAGTACAGGTGACTTGGAGAAGCTAGAGCAGTGAAGATCTGCTCTTGAACTTGTCACAATTCCATTCCCAAGAATATTTGGCTTTTGGCAATCCTCATTTACGTGTCTAATTTCCTTGAGCATTAGCGTGACGTCTTTCATCGCGGGTCGTTCCTCCGGCGACGGATTAACACAAAGGAGAGCCACTCCTAACACTTGAAGCATCTCTTGTATTTGTGTGCCGCATTTGAATATCAGTTGCTGATCAAGGACTGATGTTGTGAACTCTCTTTTCCTTTCCCGGAATTCCTTGTTAACCCAACTCACAATGTGGGCCCCATCCGGGATTCTATCATCTGTTGGTTGCTTCCCGGTTAAGACCTCCAAGAGCACCACTCCATAGCTATACACATCACTTTTCTCTGTGATCTTCAAGCTGTATCCATATTCTGCAAAATTATAAGAAGCCATGTTAAGGCTTCTAGTATTTGTTAATCAAAAAACACAA
>NW_010365369.1:0-355 GCF_000414095.1 Morus notabilis
GATCTAACGACTGATAGGCCCCGTTACGACACCAAAAGTTGTCATCGTTCCCGTGCCAGTTGTAGAGTGCGAAGAGAGCCTTGATCTGACGGATTATGGGCCCCGTTACGACACCAAAACTTTTCGCCATTCCCGTGGCAGTCGTAGATCGCGAAGAGAGCATCGATCTAATGGCTGATGGGCCCCATTATGACACCAAAAGTTGTCATCGTTCCCGCGCCATTCGTAGATCGCGAGGAGAGCATCGATCTAATGGCGGTGGTAGAGCGCGAAGAGAGCTTCGAGATAACCTCTGCTGGGCCGGCCCCGTTACGACACAAAAAGTTGTCACTAAATTTGTGGCGGGTGGGGGGGG
>NW_010365369.1:388-1416 GCF_000414095.1 Morus notabilis
ACAAAAAAAGTTGTCGCCGTTCCCGTGCCAGTTGTAGATCGCAAAGAGAGCTTCGATCTAACGGCTAATGGGCCCCGTTACGACCCCAAAATTTGTTGCCCTTCCCGGGGTGGTTGTAGAGTGCGAAGAGAGCTTCGATCTAACGGCTGATGGGCATCGTTTCAACACCAAACGTTGTTGCCATACCAGTGGTGGTGGAAGGGCGCGAAGAGAGCTTCGATATAACGTCTGAAGGGCCGGCCCCGTTACGACACCAAAGGTTATCCCCGTTCCCGTGGCAGTTGTAGTGCTCGAAGTGAGCTTTGATATGACGGATGATGGGCCCCGTTACGACACCAAAATTTGTCGCCCTTCCCGGGGCGGTTGTAGAGTGCGAAGAGAGCTTCGATCTAACGGCTGATGGGCCCCGTTACGACGCCAACAATTGTTACCGTTCCCGTGGCAGTTGTACGGCGTGGACAGAGCTTTGAGCTAACGGCTGATGGGCCCCGTTACGACGCCAACAATTGTTACCGTTCCCGTGGCAGTTGTACGGCGTGGACAGAGCTTTGAGCTAACGGCTGATGGGCCCCGTTACGACGCCAACAATTGTTACCGTTCCCGTGGCAGTTGTACGGCGTGGACAGAGCTTTGAGCTAACGGCTGATGGGCCCCGTTACGACGCCAACAATTGTTACCGTTCCCGTGGCAGTTGTACGGCGTGGACAGAGCTTTGAGCTAACGGCTGATGGGCCCCGTTACGACGCCAACAATTGTTACCGTTCCCGTGGCAGTTGTACGGCGTGGACAGAGCTTTGAGCTAACGGCTGATGGGCCCCGTTACGACGCCAACAATTGTTACCGTTCCCGTGGCAGTTGTACGGCGTGGACAGAGCTTTGAGCTAACGGCTGATGGGCCCCGTTACGACGCCAACAATTGTTACCGTTCCCGTGGCAGTTGTACGGCGTGGACAGAGCTTTGAGCTAACGGCTGATGGGCCCCGTTACGACTCCAAAAGTTTCACTGTTCCCGTGGCAGTTGTAGATCA
>NW_010365370.1:0-1340 GCF_000414095.1 Morus notabilis
ATTAATGAAGAGTAATGGATGAAAATCTAGACTCATGCACTTTAAAAGGATATTTGTCTTTTTTTCCTCTTATTTTATATATAAATTATATAACATGCACACTGTCCTTGCCGGCTTGGTCCATAAAGAGTTCCAGATTGGGCTAGGCCAACCACATGTCGTGGGGTTGGGTCGGCTCGGCTGAAAAAGAAAGCGAGTCGGGTTTGGGTATGTTTGGCCTGTTTTCACTTTTTTCGGCCCACCTGAATCGAGTTGAGCATTCCAAATTAGGACCATTAGTATTGGGGGAAAGGAGACAAAGACTCCTTAGAGTACATTGATATAAATTTTTACCTCTTACTCTTGATTAATATCTTTTTTAGTTAAATAACTATATTAGTCAAAATAGTGTTAATAAAAAATAAATGATAAAAATTCAAACCTATACACTTTAAAAGTAAGTTCAACAATTTAAAAGTTAGTCAAAATAGTGATATATATATATATATATTTTTTTTTTCTTTCTTAGAAATAGTGTAATGGTTTGGAGAAAAATTTTGGTGTGAAATGTACAACATTTTCACGTCATGGGTTGGAGAGCTCTTAAGAAATGGAAAATGGGTTTAGATATGGGTTCGGGTAAAGTGCAAAAGGAATAAAAATAAACAAAGAAAAAAAATTAGCTTAATGAGTGTAGAAAGTTTACCTCACGAATCAGGGAAGATCACCTACATTATTCGGCTCAAGTAAAAGTTACGCTATTTTGGTGTGAAATTTACAACATTTTCATGTCATGGGTTGGAGAGGCCATTAAGAAATGGAAAATAGGTTTAGATATGGGTTTGGGTAAAGTGCACTCATTTGCACCTAAATTCAAAAAAAAATTTGAACTCAAATTACAATTTTATTTAAATTTATGTTCTTTTGTAAAATTTGAGTTTTAACTTAAGTTTGAGACTAAAATCTGAGTTTAAGTTTCTCATTCAACTCAAGTTTTTAAACTTAAACTCAAGTTAATGAACATTATTTTTTCTATTAATAAAAATGTCATAATTTTTTCATTTTAATTCCGATGAAATGAAATTTTTTTTCTATACATTCACAACAAAATGATGAATAAAACCTTACTTATATACTATATCTTCATTAAACTCGATAACTTTTCGGATTGCAAAGGAAAAGGAGAAAATGGAAGGTGATTTTGGTATGATCAATTTCACAAAAAGCGAAAGGTGAATTTGATATCGTAAAGGCAAGTTTGTTCTTTTTTACTTTTTCTTTTTCATTTTTAATTCTAAAAAGTAAGTATGGGGGATATACTAAAAATTGGGGTACACAAAAGGAGTTGAATGATAGTAGCC
>NW_010365371.1:0-2555 GCF_000414095.1 Morus notabilis
TCCTCCTCCTCTACCGCGGCGGTGGCAACCTCGCCCTCAGCGGCAGCTGACAACCGGCCGGTTTCTTTGCCGGAGGAGAACAAGGGTCCGGCTGAGGTTCAGGCAATTGATGAGCATTCTGGTACTGCCATGTTTGCCCAATTTGCCAATCTCAATGGTAGGTGAAAAAAAAAAAAAAAAACAATGAAAATCATCATCATCAAATTGTAGAGGCTCCAAAAATCACTTTTCTGTTTTCTTCTTGAGGTGGGTTTATAAATATAATATATATATATATATATATACACATATATATAGCTCACTCTCAGGCTGAAATGGTATGTTCTTATTTTTTTATTGATTTAATTAGTACCTCTTAATGTTCAATTCTTTGATCTTATGTGGGTGTTTTGGTTCCTTGGTCATGAAGAAATCTAAAACTGTGTTTAAATATGTGTAATATTATTTATTTTTATTTTACATTTTTTTCCCCTTAAGACAGCAGTCAAGCGGAATGCTTTGTAATTTTTTTGCTGTAGAGAAGAGTGCAAGAAATTAGAGATGATCAGAGAGCAATTCAAAATGAAAAGTGGCTCCTGATTATCATTGCAAATCAATTTGAGTGTTTTGAGTTTTGTCATTGCTGCTAGAATTGACAAGTAAAAATACCTTCCAATCTTTACCTCTTTTTCTTTTCTTTTTTATTTTTCCTTTTTTTAGTACTACTCCTAATATTCGACAGAAAGGTGCAAAATCATTAGCCAAATATTTAATTGCTTAACCATTTAGAATAATGGGACTGGATACATGTAACGTGCTAAAAGCAACAATAACAACAAAAAGACCAAGACTTAAAGAAACGAAAAGGACCTTTTGATGTTGTGAAGATTGATAAGTGCTATTGTAACACTCATCTCTATTTTGAGTTTGGTTAGCAGTTTAGGGTTTGAAAGATACACTCAAACTATGATTATTGATTTTGACGTTTAAAATTTAAATTTTTTGTAAAAAAAATACTATAATAGAATTAATAATTTAAGTTTAAGTATATAAAACAAACGAGTCCTTAGTTTCGAATGATGATTCTTAGAGCTGTAATGCAATTTTTATAATAATCAAGCAGGCACTTTAAACTCATTCAACTAAGCTAGCCTTAATAATGTCAATTTTTTTAAGCTTTAGGCACTTTCACAAACATCTGTTTTCCTACCTTGGTATTATTAAAATAATATCAAATTTGGCCTCAAAATAAAAAGGGAAGGACACCTATTATGTTATTATAAATGTCAAAACAATTGAAATTGTAAAAATACGGTTCCGTTCATTTCGCTAGTTAGAATCACAATTCAAGTTTTTAATATGGTGTTTTATTTCATAAAAATTTAAATTCGACTTTTTTTATTATAGTATTTTCTCTCATATGAATTTACTTTTTAACTTAAGTTTTCAACTCGAACGAACAAAACAAACGGAATATCTAAAAAAACCATACCTCTATGCTCTCAAAAATACATTTTCTCATAAATCAAAACCCATATAGCTAGAGAGAGATTTTTTCTATGTCTCTTCCCCTACGAAAAAAGTCCTGAAACTGACCAAAACCGGTTATCTTCCTCTGTCTCCACCACCCCTAACAACTCTAACTCTCTCTACATGTAACACCCAATTAAATTAATTGTGATTAATTAATCTAATTCGGTGATTAAAATTAATTAATTTAATATTAGTAAAATATTTTTAATTATAATTATCACATAAATTAATTTAATTCAGTGATTAGTATTAATTAATTTAATATTAATAAATTATTTTTAATTATAATTATCACGTCAAAAAAATTTAAAAAGAATTATTTAAGAATTGACGTTGTTATTTTTTATAAATAATTTTAAAGTGTTAGTAACTAATTTTTCAGAACAAAAATAATGTGCCACATCAAATTTTAATTTGATTGAGCTTCAAAATCTAATGAGTAGATCTACATATAAAGTCCAAGCCTATTAATTTTAAAGCGTTAGTAGCTAATTTTTGAGAATAAAAATGATGAGCCACATCAAATTTTAATTAAGACTGGACTTTAAAATCTAATTAGTGGATCTGCACGTAAAGTCCAAGTCCATTTCTCTTTTTTTTTTCTTTTTTTCTTTTCCTTTTTCTTTCTTTTCTCCTTTTTCTTTTCCTTCCCCGATATTTTCTCCCATTCCCTCTTCTTCTCGAACTCTCTCTCCTCTACCCGAACTCTCTCTCTCTCTCTCCAAAATATTTTCTTCAATTTTAAAACTCCATAACTCACTCGTTCTTAATCGGAATTGAGTGATTCTTGTTTCTATGAGTTCACAGTGAAGAGGAGAACGAGATGACATTCATATTGAATATGGAAATCCGTCATGCCCGGTAGCTAAACGGCGCTCCGCCGCCGCCCACGCCGTGAGCCGCCACTTCCGGTGGTGGTGGTCGACACCACCCACTTCAAAATGTTGAGGACGACGTCGAGATGCAAAGCCCTAAGGAAATTTTGTGGAAGGGGTTCTATTTTTGAGGTAGGGTTTTCTTGTTCAAAAGTTGATTTACTTTTC
>NW_010365372.1:0-381 GCF_000414095.1 Morus notabilis
AATACTTTTACTAGAGGAATCTCACGATGACGCAGACTCTTTATCTTCCAGTCAAGAATCTGAACTGTTGCCTCCTCATACGACACGTCATACCGTATCGGAATGTCAAACTACTGCACTACTGTTTCCGGCTCAGGTTGACATTTTCGAAGCATGGAGACATGAAACACGTTATGCACGTGAGATAATTCAGGTGGTAAAGCCAATCGGTAAGCCACCACTCCGATTCATTGCACGATCGGGAATGGTCCTACATACCTTGGTGCAAGTTTCCCTTTCACACCAAACCGAACAACTCCCTTGCGTGGAGAAACCTTCAGCAAGACAAAGTCGCCCTCTTGGAATTCCAAAAGCCTACGCCTTCTGTCAGCATAATTTTTC
>NW_010365372.1:435-781 GCF_000414095.1 Morus notabilis
GGCCCAGTGCTCAGTCGATCCTCTGGTTCCAACCAACACACAGGTGACCTACAAGGATGACCATACAGAGCTTCAAACGGTGCCATTCCAATACTGGCCTGATAGCTGTTGTTATAAGCAAACTCAGCTAGATGCAGGTATTTCTTCCAGTTCCCGCCAAATTCCAGAATACAAGCACGAAGCATATCCTCTAGAATCTGAATTACCCTTTCAGATTGCCCATCAGTCTGAGGATGAAATGCTGTGCTGAAATTCAAGTCTGTTCCCATGGATTCCTGTTTAAATTTCTAAACAAGTATCCACGTCACTAATCCCTGTTTGGGGGCATAACAAGACTTGGTATCAG
>NW_010365373.1:0-600 GCF_000414095.1 Morus notabilis
ATAATGTATTGCACTTTATTATTATTATTATTATTATTATTATTATTATTATATATGAATACAAGATACAAGATATGATTGCATGACACATTGTTTCGATAACAGGACGACCAGTTCTTATGATAAAAAGCAGCGTGTGTCGTTTAAACTGAAACGGCATGTTGTTTGTATAAAGAAACGGCAACAAAGTCTCAAACTTGAACGATGTTTTCTTAATACCATCTACATACATATATACACACGTCATATATATAATGCATGCAGCACCGTACCACAGTTTTATACCAAAATGAATTTTACTTCTAGGAATAAAAACGAAATCTTATGGTAAAACGACATGCAGTTTGTCGTCTTAAGGATCGGTTCTCAAAAGTCAGAACACAGTTCACATTTGATTTCCTTTTTTTAACGGCAACAAAACAAAAAGATGTCGCTTTCCAACCGACATCGACCTTTCAGCTTTCAGACAATAAAGGCTATGTCGTTTTATGTACAGCAACACAAACCGAATGTCGTTTTATGAAGGACAAGTAGCAACAATTTTTTTTTTATTGTATAGAGCTTTCAAATCATAGACTAGAGCCCCACACCGATATTTTC
>NW_010365374.1:0-1965 GCF_000414095.1 Morus notabilis
AAAAAAAAAAAAAAATGTTTACTAGTCCATCTATCAAAGGGAATTGCACCAAAGAAATGAACATATTTGATTCATTTAAAATATTCAGATAAATATTTATCAACTTTTTTTTAACCGAATTGCCAAATTGGTAATCTCAAACATAAACAAATATGAAATATTGAATCGAACATATATGAAGAATGTTCATTGATTAAAAAAAATCACGAATTATGAAAAGCAAATGAAGTGTCAAATTAAAGAGAGAACGTATGTATATACCGGTATCAAGATTAGCAATGATTGTGTCTTTTCCAAACTTGGCCTTCCTCCAAATAGAATTACGAATAGGGAAACCCTTCTGATCTTCAAGCATCATGAAATTCCATGAATGCGTGGTGTGTAATTTCCTTCCTTGGTTTAGGAACACCGATACAACTCCCGGGTGCTCTGAAATATTAATTGCTAGAAATTAACGTTCTAATAACATAAAATATGTTAAAGATAATAGCTTAATAGTTCACAGGACGTGGTAAAAAATGGTATGTGGAGAAAATGAATAGGAACAAGTTAACATGTAATATGTAATTTATACCAAATTGTGAGAAATAATTTATGGTTTTAAAATGTCCAAGAAAGATTATAGTTTCACATTATAATGAGTGATTAATAATTAACATCTGAACTCTTACTAGCGATTTGGGCAGCCTCTTCCTCCTCAAGAAAGGCCGCAAAACCATTGATATTTCTCTTATACGAGAGAAAGATTGACTCTTTAGCCTTCTCTTTGCTGCATCGTCACAAGAAACTACAGTTATTAGAAGAGAAAATTATAAGCAAAAAGGAAAACAAAAACGTGTAAAAATATAAGAAAAAAAACAAAACAAAACAAAATCGCGCGATATACCTTCCAAGAAAGGAACTAAGTAGTTCATAATGAGAATCAGCCACACGATCAAGATCAGCTTCTGTGATCTTAGGTCCATGTGCATGTGAGCCCAGGTACACTATATAAGGCTTTTAGCATCATAAGCAAGAAAAAACAACGTTAGTACAAGTGTATAAACTCCATGATATATACAGGAGTTTTAGTGACCAAAAAAAAAACAGAAGAATTCAATACTTGTTTTGCAGCAAGAGCTGGAATATGGAGGAGAGAAAAAAGAATGAGAAACTGGATGATAGTCGAAGGCTTTAGAAGCCCCATTCTCTGTTCTTTTGGTTAAACCCTATCGACCACCAATAGAAAAATACTCTAAAAGAATTAAAACCTAAAAAGCCTTAGCTCATGGAATGTATACCTATATATATATATATATATATATATGGAGTCTCATTGAAATATTAAGGTGATAATGCTTTGAAAAATAAATGCATAACTAGGACTATAATAGATATATCTGTAGGTTGAAAACAAATATTTTTTTTAAAGCGGAAAAAAAAAATCTCTATCGGTTCAAAACTCAAAAGACTAACGCGATCATAACGATAGTATCCTAAAACTGTTTTGGTTGTTATATTTATAAGATTTTCCGAAAAAAAAACCCCAAAAAAGTATAGAGTCCAAACCAAAAATCACGTATCGAATTTGCATGCCCCGTGGAGCAAAATTTGATCCCATGCATATTAATTTGGTTCCTTTGGCTTAATTAATTTAAATACTACTAAGTTATTTCAAATTAAATTAAATACTGAATTCTAGATACTGCTCATCTCATTCGTTTTAATATACGGCAACTTTTTCAGTCGAAGTAACTACCCGGACTATCGCGTAAAAAGAGATTCACAGAATCTGATATTGTTTTTAAAAAGTAGATTACTATCAATTTTCAAATTTGCATGATCTCTGAAATTCCTTAACATTAGGCTCCTTGCGTTGCCTTTTAAAATTTAAATTACATGTGAGCAGAAAACAAGAAAAGGCAATCCTATATTTTTCTTTTTGGATAAACACAAGAGATTTTACTAAGGTTAATTTTTTTTTTT
>NW_010365375.1:0-594 GCF_000414095.1 Morus notabilis
CGCATAACACTAATTATCAGCCTTAGCGCTATTGTTTGATTAATCTTAACAAAAAAAAATAAAAATAAAAATAAAAATGACAATGATCACCAGTTGATACAAGCATCAATTATTGTTGCACCATATCTTTAGTGCTGAGTTCATACGATCATATTGTAATGATAATATATACGACATTAATATATAAAACATGGAGTCACGATATCGACCTGCAGGGTAGGCAGTGGGGTCCAATATGGTCATTTTAGCAACACGACGTATACCTTGGAGGAGGGTCATCATGAATCATGTGGTCTGACATGCATCACGTGTGTGGATGTCGAGAGAGATGAAACTAAACGTGTGGGCAGTGGGTGTTCCATCATAATTCATATATATAGCTGGCCAGTCTTTTCAGGCCTATTTGATTCACTCGCTAAAATTCGTGATTTTAATTATGCTATTTTATTAAAAATTTGAATAAAAAAGTTCCCGTGTTATGTTATAAAAAATTAAAATTATTAATTTAAACGTATAAATTAAATAAATTATTAACGTCTCTACAGATAAGGGCTTAATTTTAAGATTATTAGAAAGATTAGACAAAATACAAAT
>NW_010365376.1:0-614 GCF_000414095.1 Morus notabilis
AATATCAATGCAATATGATAGTTGGTTTTCTTCAATTTTTTTTTTTTTTAGATTGATATAATGGTTAACAATTTACATTTTTCTCGTTCGCTTTTAGACAAAAGTCCATTATGAGCAAGTACGTCTACATTCTTTTATAATAGTATGATTATTATGAACTTGACAACTTAACAATAGCGTTCCCAAAATCCATTTTTTCTTGTATTTAATTTTAGTTCGACATAATATCGTATTATAATATTTCCATCCAAAAACCTAATGTTATCTTTAAAAAAAATGATTACTTGGAAATATCAGATGACAGGCAGAAATTGTATCGTTATTAAACATTAGATGGGCCCGTTCACTTCGTTAATTCGAGTTTATAATTCGAGTTGAGATGTGATTTTGTGTGAGAGCTTTTTACTGTAGCAAAAAAGTTAAATGTGACTGTTTCTGAGAGCTTTTTACTGTTACAAAACTCGAATTATAAACTCGAATCGGCGAAATAAACGGGGCAGCGCCAACTTTGAATTATTATTCCAAAAAATATATTGAATTATTTTACGAGAAAAATAAAATTAATTATTATTCCTAAAAATAATTGAAAACAGCAAGTACTATTTTTTTTTTTT
>NW_010365377.1:0-495 GCF_000414095.1 Morus notabilis
TGATATGGCTGAAAAGTTTCTTATGAAGTATTTCCCTCCGACAAAGAACACCAAGTTGAGAAATGACATTATCTCTTTTCATCAAGGCGATGGAGAGTCAGTTTATGCGGCATGGGAAAGGTTTAAGGAACTACTCAGAAAGTGTCCATTACATGGTATTCCCCATTGGATTCAAATGGAGACTTTTTACAATGGTCTCAATGAGCCGACCAGAGTAATGGTTGATGCCGCAGCTAATGGTGCTCTTTTGGCCAAATCTTACAATGAGGCCAATGAGATTCTGGAGAGGATGGCCATGAATCATTATCAATGGCCAACCGAGAGACTACCCACAAGGAAAACACCGGGAGTTCTTGAAGTGGATGCAATCACTGCTCTTTCAGCTCAAGTGTCAAATTTGACTAACATGATAAAAACTATGAACACTTCAACTAGAGTGAATTATATCCAGGCCCTTGCAATCTCCTGTGTATATTGTGGGGAGGGACACCTATT
>NW_010365378.1:0-3515 GCF_000414095.1 Morus notabilis
TTATTATTATTATTATTATTTACTTCACTTCTCTATTTCAACTTTTGTCTCCTTTATGAATCCTTATGACTTGTGGCACTTTCTTTTAAAACTCTCTAATAAAGCTGAATTAAAAAACTTTAAACGACATTGCGTTAACTATTCCATTTTTGGTACCTGGACACATGTGGACCTATTGTAAATGTTTGACAAAGAAAGTTAAAACGTCGTTGATGTGGGATCTATTGTCAAACTGAAAGGTAAGTACCACCTGAAAGCTGAGACTCCAACGGCTTGTTTTACAAGTGACACCATTTCTCCAACAAAAAAAAAACGTTCTGGTATAGTCTTATTTTTTTACCGTTAGATTAATTTTTCAACGGTCAAATATATAATAAGAATAATTCTAAATGGTGTGCTGTAAATTTTTTATACAACTGTACAAATCTCACTGTTAAAAATTTAATCTAACAGTTGAAAAATAAGACTCCACCAGTAGAATAAAAATAAGAGTTCCATCGTAGAATTTGCCATAAGTGTGCAACTTTAACGTTAATATTACAAATTAGGGACTTTCTCTAATGTTCCTCTTTTTTGGAAACAACAGTGTTCATTACTTTTTAACCATCAGATTTGTATCAGAATCAGTGTGTTATGTATATTTTTTTAATTTGATATAGTTTTGATTAAATTTAAAGGCTAAAAATGTGAGGAACAATGGAGAAACTCACCACAAATTAATGCCAATAAAATGTAGCAAACGGGACTCCATTAATTTAGCAAACTGCAAAAACACATACAAATGAGGAAGGGACTTCACAATTAGTAGCCTAAAACATTAAAATATAGGGAAATAGTAGAAAATAAGTCAATATGAAAAGTTTAAAAAAATATATAGGTCAATTTTTAGTTATAGAAGTATATAGGTCAATTTTTAATTATAGAAATTAATAGGCTATAACTTGTCAAGTTATGGTTCATAACCAGATAAGTTATGGATAAACTTGTCAAGTTATGGACAATAACTTGCCAAGTTATGGTTTATAACCATACTAGTTATGGACGAAAACAATAATTTAGCCTATTTATTAACTTATGTAAATTATTAGTTTATTAATTTTAATTCATCTCAAGTCTTGGTCTATTTCCCTCAGCTTGCCCAATTTTTTCTTGTATTCTCCGAACAGTACCCCCCATGTGATCATGAAGATCACGCACTACACAAAGTCTATATTGGTACTTAAAAATTCAATCACCATAGTGAGTGTTATTTATACTTTCACTATTGCTTGGAGATGACACATAGATACATCATACATGAACTACAAGTAATAAACAAAAAGGAATAAAAAAAAAAAACTCCGTCCTACACTCTTAATTTCTTGAGTTAGCACCAAATACCTAACACAACGAACAAATATCCCTCTTACTTAACCACGAAAGAGATTGGTCATTTATAATATGTTTCCCCTTTCTTTTTTAATCAAAATCACTTTTCTTATAAACAATCCAAACCAAAGTAATTGACATCTCACCTTTCTCCCCTCTTTCTCTCATCTTCTCTCACAATTCCTCTCTGTTTCTCTTAAACTCAAAAGTAATATTCTAGTAATTCTGTTTTAACGTCGATGAAGCTCAGGAAACTCTTCCCCGCACCCAATCCGGCTACCAACGGGACCGACTGTACTTCCGAGTTCTGCGATCCCTTTGCCGACTTCTACTACCCACAATCGCCGCCTCCGCCGACGTTACCGTTACCGTCACCTCTCGCCGTCCCCGACCAAGCCGACCAAACTCACGGCGTTTCCTCTTCCGTCATCGTCCTCGTCACTCTCCTCGCCACCTTCTCCCTTCTCCTCGGCTACTACCTCGTCGTCGCCAAGTCCTGCCTCGGCCTCTGCAAGAGGAGAAGCGACAGCGCCAACCAGCTCGAGAATTATGATTCTCAATCAGACGGTGGAGATCATAATCACGAGGAGTTCGCGGGCGAGAACCGTGGCGCCGTCGATCATCCCATCTGGTTCATCACTACTGTGGGGTTGCAGCAGTCGATCATAAACTCCATAACGATCGTAAAGTACAGAAGAAGCGAAGGGCTGATCGAAGGGACGGAATGCTCTGTTTGTCTGAACGAGTTTCGAGAGGACGAGACTCTCAGGCTGTTGCCAAAGTGTAGCCACGCTTTTCACATCCCATGTATCGACACGTGGCTCCGGTACCACACCAACTGCCCTCTTTGCCGTGCGCATATTGTAAACGACACTAATAATGGTAATCGTACTGGTTCCACCAATATTATCAATTCAGATAATCCGGTGAACCAAAATGGTGGAGATATTGATCATCATGGTATTCAGGAGATCCATATGGGGAATTCTGAGAATGGAAATGCTGGTCAAAGGATTGACCAAGGTGTGAATGATCATTCTAATGGGAGTTGCGTAGTTCTGGAGAGGCGAAACGACATTAACAATGGGGAAATGGTGAGGGACAAGGTGAGGCTAGTGAGGTCTGTTTCGATGGATTCTTCGATTCCTTCTTCTTCATCGGTTGCGAACAAAATGCGCGAAGTTGTTCAAAATGGAAAGCAAGGTCTTCGAATGAGTCCTGTTGCTATGAAGAGGTCGTGGTCTTGTGGAGGGAGGTTTTTGTCTTCAAGACCAAACCAGAGACTGAACTCGCTTCTTCTTCCCTTGTAAAGTTGTTTTCCTCTTTTCTTTTTGCGTGGTAAATTTTCTAATTTGTGAGATGTTATAATAGTACTTGACATGTGCTCTCTGATCAGTAAGTTGAGAGTATGCCAATTCGGGGATTTTTTTTATTTTTTTTCAGTAGGTATTAATATACAATGCAATGCTACTAATAGCCAAGATGAATTTCGAAACGGAAACAGAATAAAGTTTCGCTTAAATTGAAATGCAGTATCCTATACTGCCTACTGATGCCTGAAAGAACAATGTCTATGATCATTTTTCAAGTGCTTTTATAGGGGACAACATTTTGTTTTCAAGTACTTTCTCTTAATTGAAAGATGGTTAACTTGTTATTCGTAACTAAAACCAGGAGTTATTGGCCGTATGATCTATGAGTGTCTTCATAAATTAAAATTTATTAATTAGTAGCTAAAGAAAACTTATTCTCCTAGTAGAGTAAAACAGCATGCCTAACTATTACAAAAATTTTCTTGTAAAGTATAAATTATATTTCCGTATAATAATTAAACCAATTTGAAATGGGTTTTTATTTGCAACCCTTTATTAATTTAGTGAACAAAGAGTTGGTAAAAGGTATGAGTAAAGTGTCATAGCCTGTTTCGGGTCTAGTATATTCTGAATTAGAAAGTGGTTGCAATTGCACCACCATATTTGCCTCATCAACAAATGGAAACTCCCTGTACGATTATAATTTTTTTCCCTCAATGGTAAAAATGAAAGAGTTTTTATTTTATTTTATTTTATTTTCACTGTTATCATTGGCAGGCTGATAGCATTCCCTGACGGGCAGGTCAACGACAGTCTTTCTGTGAAAAAAAAAAA
>NW_010365379.1:0-857 GCF_000414095.1 Morus notabilis
CCCCCAACCTGCCAGAATCGTGATTCGTACCCCTCCTGCGCGTGAGAAAGCGTCTCTAGTGTACATGCTTACCCAGGTTTCAAAGTGCAATCACTTATAAACACCACATTAGCTTCACTCCTAGCCAATGTGGGATTTTTGCAATTTTTCTTCTTTATTTATCATTCCAAGTACCATACTTAGACCATCAATTTCTCATTCCCTCAAAAACCATTTTGAGTGTATGAATACTCGATTTCGATCTCCTCGCGACGGAGAACACAAATCCATCAAGACCCGTCCCAAAAACCTATTGGGCCCCATCCGAATATGGGCCTCAAAATGGGCCTTTAAAATGGCTTAACAAGCCATTTTTCCAACACTTACCATTGTGTTTTTCAATATTTACAAAATTTAGACTCCGTTTATTTCACCGATTCGAGTTTAGAATTCGAGTTTTACTATAAGGTCTCGTTCATTTTACCGATTTGAGTTTTCAATTTTAGGTTTCAACAGTAAAAAGCTCTCAAAAAATGTCACATTTAACTTTTTCTGCTTTAGTGAAAAGCTTTAAAAAAATGTCACATCTCAGTTCAAATTGAAAACTCAAATCCGCGAAGTGAATTATGCTTAAAAAGCTTTTAAAAATAGTCACATCTAACTTTTTTATTACAATAAAAAATTTTCACATAAAATTACACTTTAACTTAAATTAAAAACTTAAATTAACAAATTAAACGAGTTTTTAGTATGATCATTACAACTTTGGAGACCATTAGGCTACAATTTTGTTTGGCATAGTCAGCATCTTGGAGAGATCGCTGGAGACAGGCAACAAGTGTTGAAGGACCCAGTACGTACGTGGGTGTGATGAGTAG
>NW_010365380.1:0-773 GCF_000414095.1 Morus notabilis
ACACCCATGTCATAAATCATCTATATAAACTTAGAACTTGCTTAAACTTGAGAGCCATCTCTTGCTTTTGATTTTAGGATTAAAGAATTAAGTTTGTTTTTCTTGCTCTGTTTTCTCCCCTTCAAGCTCGCCCCTTCCTAACGAAGGCCCTTCTAATCGTTCAGAAGCTGTGAGCATGAATGAGAGAAACAGAGCAAACTGATCTAGGAGGAACAAGTAATCGTTAAGCTTGTGTTTTCTAAACATGCAAATATCTATGATATATATATATATATCTCATTCTACGTACTTAAAACAAGATACGTTATAGAATGTAAACCATAATTGAAATCTTAGGGTTTTTGTCTTAATAATTCGATTGATTCGTGAATCAGGTTTTAATTTGTTTCTGATTTTACAAATTTGAGTTTGATGCTTTGTCTTTATAATTCGATTGATTCATGAATCAGGTTTTAATTTGTTTCTGATTTTACAAATTTGAGTTTGATGCTATTGCTGAAACTGAATAAGACTTATTAGTAACATATGATAATAGCATTTTTGAAAAGAATAATGTCAAGTCTCGACGGAGTCAGAATTTATTTGTAGGGGGCCAATATTTTCTTTATCAAGATTATACTAACATGTATATATATTTATAAGCTTTTTATTTAAAAAATGTAAAGTCTAATTTATACACATACCTACTATATTAAAAATAGAATCACTATATTAAAAAAATTTTAAAAAAGCCCCCTATCTTCGTCATTGAGTCCTCTGTATTCTGTTTATTT
>NW_010365381.1:0-2490 GCF_000414095.1 Morus notabilis
AATAATGTTTAATTAAAATTATTAAAAATTAATTAATTGCCATTTTTTATAAATTATAAAAAAAAATTAATTTCGGTTTTTTGCGACGATTTTTTTAGACTTGTCGTCGCAAAAAAATAACATTATTTGTGACGACAATTTGAAATGTCGTCACAAAAAAAGATCATATAACGCGAATTTTACAACGACGTATTAGCGACGCTTGTCATCGCAAAAACAAATTGTCGTCGTAAATACAGTTGTGACGACACTTTGTCGTCGCAAAAAAAGATTTTACGATGAATTATTTGCGACGATAAATCTGCGACGACATGCGGGTTTTTGCGACGACAAAAAATCGTCGCAAAAACCCCTTTTTCTTGTAGTGAAACACCATAACTTTTTCGTTTTAATTCCAATTGAGATGATTTTTTTCTATGCGTTCACAACGAAGAGACGAATAAAACCCCACCCATATATCCTATTAAAATTTTTCATCACTATTGAGTTTTATTAAAATACTATTTAAATACAAATTCAAGTTTTGACTCACCCAAACACAAACTCAAATAGATTCTCAATTCAAACATTTACAATTTTTCATGCTTGTCTTTTTCATCAAATTTGATGCAAAATGTGGGGGCACAGCTAAATTTCCAAATTGCATGGTTCGGACCAAAACTTATGTAGTGGCAGTGGTTGAGCTTGTCACATGATAATTTCAAATCACGTTTTATAATGAACACACGCAAATTCGGAAGATTTGCGTGTTGACATTTCTTTTTTAACTACCGTTAGTACTACTATTTTAACTGTTGGAACGCTCTGATTTGTGATTACAACAATATTATATAACACATTTTAAATTCTTAATGTGGACATCTATAAAATCAGATTAAATCTTAATTTAACAGAAGAAGAGTACCTATCGATACTTAAAAATAATAAATCGTTGCTGTAAAAATTCTATATTTATTTGTTGTAAAAATATTTCCTCTTTTTCCTTGTTATTTTTCGTGTATATATGTTCAACAATTGGCGTGACATTATATTCTTAATTGATTTAACTAGGATATTATTAGAGTGACATAGTGACAAAAATAAGAACACAAAAATAAGAACACATTGGAGTTGAATCTATAGAAAAAAAACATATATGGTTCTTCTATGGTAAGAGTGTTTATTTTTTACTGCTAAATTTGGTTAAAATCACATCAAAATAAAAAAAATGTAAAAAAATAATTTTTAATATATATTCAAAAAACTTATTGATAATGTAGTAAAATTCTATTTAGATATATGTACAAATACACATTTAGATATATTATGAAAAAATTTGTCAAGTTTATTTCTCTTTAATTGGTCAATATTGATTTTATTTTGTATTGCCCAAGTTTTAGTGTTTCGTTGATTATACGTGGTTAAACCGATTGAAAAGTATTTGTCAACGAAAAAGTTCATAATTCATTAATTTGCAACGTTCACGTGATCAGTAACAAAAATCTACAAAATTTTTTTAGTCAATGTTACATTTAATATCACTTCATTTTTTTTAAAATGTGAATGAAAATTATCAGAAAAATAACCAACTCCTTACACTTTCTATAGATTAATTATATTCCTAATTATATATTTAGAATTCAAAAAGGAAAAAGAAGAAAAGTTACATATCATATTAGTGATGTGATAAAGAAAGTTGTGTGCCGTATGGCATGTGAAGCATTGTATTAAAAGTCATTTACATTTAGTTTCATTTTGTAGCTACTCCTTTATTTCTATTTGATCTCATCATCTATTTATTCCATTTTGTCTATGTTATCACGATAATATATATGGTTGTTATAAGTTCGTCTTTGCATTTTTTTTCTTTTAAATATTGCTCGCCCTAGTTAATTTATAGAAGAAGAATCCAAAATATAACAATAATAATAATAATAATAATAATAAACCCCAAAATACCAGTTATCCATGATGATCTCAAAACACTCGAACTTCAGAAAATGGATTAATGCTTAATTATACACGAGGAATTAGCATACAAAGTTAAGTTATTTTTTTATTTTTTGAAGAATTTGGTTGCATTATTCTGGATCTTGTATATATATACACAGCTCATTTTGATTTTTCCTTTTCCCTTTTCTGCTTCCGCTAGTTGGACCGCACCATTGAACGAACAACTACGCTATATTGTATTTACCGAAAAAGAAAAACTATAATATTATATTGTTGTTCAGTATTTTCCCTCATTTTGTATGATCTAACTTTTTGACAAAATCTCAAGTTATTATTGGCTAATGGTTACTAAATGATTGAACTTTTGCAGAATGTATAATATAAACAATTTTTTGAGGGATTTGGTTGTTTCAATTGCAGAGATAAATCTGAATAAGATCAGTACTGATAATTAATTAGGAATAAAATTTAACTTTGTAATGTTTAAAGTACAGCCAAAATCTCTTATATATATATATACAAAAAGATGAGGTATAGCAAGAACACAAGCTGTGACGC
>NW_010365382.1:0-792 GCF_000414095.1 Morus notabilis
AGCGAAAGTTAAACTCGCCCTTGCTAAGCCTTTTGCTTTCCCTGAACCCATGCAGAGAACAACAAACTTGATTAGTGGCTCCAGAGTCTACAATCCAAGAAAAAGTAGAGTCAGCCACAAAACAGGCTTCGGTAACAAGTAATGTACCTTTAGCTTTAACCTCCTTGAGGTAAGTAGGACAGTTGCACTTCCAGTGGCCAGCTACTCCGGAATGGTGACATTTGTCCTTACTCTTGTTCACCTTCGCAGTGTTCTTGCCCTTTCCAGCCGGTTTCTTCTTGTTGCGGACTTTCTTCTGTTTCTTGGCGCCAGAGGTGGAAGGCTTTGCTTCAGCAAGGTTTGCCTCTCCATTCCTCTTTTTGCCTTTAAGCAGTAGGGTTTCCGCAGTCTGAAGCTCCTTCATGAGTTCTGGGAGTGAATAGTTCAACTTGTTCATCGAATAGTTGAGTTTGAAGTTGTCGAACATCTCCGGGAGAGTCTCTAGGATCATATCCACCTGAGTCTCCCCATCAATTTCAGCTCCCATGAGCTCAATCTCATTCAGGTGACTTATGATCAATAGCATATGGTCCCGAACAGGAGTGCCAGATTTCATCCGGCAGTTCATGAAGTTACGCACCGCAGCTTGCTTGGCTTGACGGCCTTGGCTGCCGAACATTTCAGCAATGCTGTAGATCCCATCAGCATGTTCCGATGTTGCTATTGCAACACATTGCTAATTGATGTTAAAATATAGCACCTAACGATCTCATCAGAACGCATCCAAGCAGTGTATGCGTCTCGCTCCTCTTG
>NW_010365383.1:0-271 GCF_000414095.1 Morus notabilis
ATCACATAGCGCAAATTTAATATATAACACAATTTTAAATGTAATTGATAAATTTAGATTAAGAGATAAATTAATGACTATAACATTAGATAATGCTAGTGCCAATACAAAAACAATTGAATTTTTTGAAAATGATTTAAGTCTATTCGGTGACGGTACTATTTTCTACCAACGTTGTGCATGTCATGTAATCAATTTAATAGTTAAATCCGGTTTAAAAGAAATGGGTAATCACATTAAAAGAATTAGAGATAGTCTTGCATGGATTAAA
>NW_010365383.1:486-841 GCF_000414095.1 Morus notabilis
CGAAGTTTTGTATCAATTTTTAGGTAGGTTTCATGAAGTTATTCTAAAACTTAGTGGAACATACTACCCAACATCACCTTTAGCTTTAGGAGAACTTTTAAGAATTAGTATTTTATTTCACGAATATAAGGAGTACCCAATCTTAAGAGTTCCTGTTCAGTCTATGAAAAAAAAATTAAAAAAATATTGATCTAAGTTGCCTTTGTTATATGGTTTAGGTACAATTTTTGATCCTAGATTAAAATTAGTCGGATTAGAAAGTGGTTTAGAAAACTTGGTAAATTTTTAGGCATCACTTGTACGGATCAATTTTCAATAATAAATGCAAAAATATATGAGATCTATAGTAAATATG
>NW_010365384.1:0-754 GCF_000414095.1 Morus notabilis
TATCACCTTCCACCTGGTTCGACTCTGCCCGACTCCTTCCCTCACTCCGGTGACTCTTTCCTCTTGCACAGCGTCATCGTGCTTGGTGCAGCCACCAAAGACTACTCCACCACTTACGACGCCGTTCCATCCGACTGGTTCACCACCAAGAAAAAGCAGCTTTTCACCGACAGTGGGATTAAGATCATCTTTGTCGGGTCACCGATCCTGGCACGACTCGTGACGGGTGGTTTGATGGAAGAAGTTAGAGAAGTTCTTGAGAGGAGTGACCCTAGTTGGGAGGCTGCTGACTCGGTGGACTCGGATGGTTAGAGTTTGCTTCATTTGGCTATCGTTCAGGGCCAGCCTGATATTGTCCAGTTAATTCTTGAGTTTGGGCCTGATTTGGAGGCCCAGAGTCGATCTGGCTGTAGCCCGATGGAGGCTACTTCTGAGGTCGGAGAGGCCTTGATTGTTGAGCTTTTGTTGGCCCGAAAGGCCTTCTGCGAACGATCTGAGAATTCTTCTTTCGGCCTAATTCATCTGGCGACCCGAAACGGTCATGTGGAGGTGTTGAGGCTTCTTATCCTGAAAGGAGCAAATGTTGATGCATTGACAAAAGATGGCTATACTGCTCTACACCTAGCGGTTGAGGATAGGAAAAGGGATTGTGTGAGGCTTTTATTGGCCAATGGGGCAATGGCGGACAGTCGGGACGCGCTCGATGGAGACACGCCATTGCATGTTGCGGCCGCCCTCAGGGATGAGCACATGG
>NW_010365385.1:0-476 GCF_000414095.1 Morus notabilis
TGAGGAACAATTGCTTAGACGTCGAGGTGAGTTCAATTTATTAAACTCTGTCGGTACCACCCCTTACCGAGACAAATACACATAATGGGCGGCGGAGCTAAGTGGGCATTTTATCGTCCCCCTAAGTTGGGACAAAGTCAAACAAAAAGCTAGTAGACTGAAGAAAACGTTTGATGCTGAGTTTCTACTTCGTACTGCCACCGGACTTGGATGGGGTCCGATTCAGAAGAAACCCACCTGCACTGACGAGTATTGGCAATAATTTATCAGTGTAAGTTTCTACTTCTTCCTCTTTTTGTTTTGCCCTTGCTGTCGTTTCAATAGTATATGTCATTTACATAATCTTGTCCATTTGTTAGACATTCATGTCATTTTTCATCTTAGAAAATAATCAAAGCTTGGTTTTGCTTTTTTCCTTTTTGTTTTATGTTTCCAATATAGCATATATATACCCTAGCTAGCTACACATGTAAACC
>NW_010365386.1:0-293 GCF_000414095.1 Morus notabilis
AGAGTAAGTTGTTTCACATCACAGTATTATTCACCAAATCAAGACTCCAAGCGAGTCGTGGACTTCCATTTTCTACATCTTGAGACTACACCCAATTATTCGTAGAAAATATGACAATAATTTTAGGAGATAAAGCATATTCATTGTCCGTCTAGACTCCAACAAGATAAATTAGTTTGAGATACATATCAATGTTGTCATCAAGTCATCGCAATTCCACGTTGATTTCATCAATAGCGTATTTTATA
The DNA here is from genome assembly GCF_000414095.1 of Morus notabilis. Classification (NCBI taxonomy): domain Eukaryota; kingdom Viridiplantae; phylum Streptophyta; class Magnoliopsida; order Rosales; family Moraceae; genus Morus; species Morus notabilis. The sequence goes on from NW_010365386.1 coordinate 249, forward strand.
GGTACTTGACTTAGAGCAAAGGAGAGCTTACAATGACATAGCAGA
>NW_010365386.1:429-1210 GCF_000414095.1 Morus notabilis
TTGATTGAAATTGATTAATTATTAATTGATTTTGGTTCATTGTTAACTAAAATTAATAAATAATAAGAAATCATCGAGTTAATTAGTGATAAATTAAAGTCAATCAGTGATTGAACGTTAAGTCAATCATGATTGATCTTTAAGTCAATCAGTGATTGACCAATAAGCTAATAAAAAGGGTCATTTTTATAATTACAAAACATTAGATATTTATGAAAAAAATCCTTCAAAAAAAGTCATTTGTGCTAAAATCTCCTTTTTAAAAGCCTACATTACAACAAGAAGAAATGACAGAAAATAAGCACACAACACCATAAATACAACATTCAATAAGTAAAACGACAAGCCACAAGAAAAAGTCATGACGACTACTGAAAACAACATTGACTTAAGAAACAACATAAACATGAAAACAAAATAAAAATAAGCCCAAAACGACGACAGTCATTGATCGAAAGACAACACAATTTCACCTGCACTAAGAATTTTATTGTTTTTAAGTTCAACCCTTTCAAAATTATAAAAATAACTTCTTAATTACAGTCCTTCAGTACCAAACTTCAGTACCAAAAAACAAAACAAAAAAAAAAAAAAAAAAAACTCTTTGATTCTAATCATGATAGTGTGAGATTTACTTGTATTATTTTAAGAGGAAAAGGGACTAGTTTAAAATTGCGGCTAAGCTCGGTAATTTGGCCGAGTTGTCTACACACTCATTTAAGGGATTAAGCCACCAAAATCGGTTGAAGATGTTATGCATCAACCGCACTGTAAAAATGTT
>NW_010365387.1:0-299 GCF_000414095.1 Morus notabilis
GGGTTCAGGGCTCGGGGCTCGGCGTTCGGGGTTTAGGGTTTGGGGTTCGGGGTTTGGGGTTCAGGGTTCGGGGTTCGGGGTTTGGGATTTGGGGTTCAGTGTTCCAAGTTCACGGTTTACGATTAAGGGTTCAGGCTTTAGGGTCTGGGCTCAGGGATTAGTGCTAAGAGCTCAGGGTTCAGGGTTCAGGGTTTGGGGTTGAGGGTTTACAGTTTAGGGTTTGGGGTGGGGTTTTGGGTTCGGGGTTCATGGTTCGTGGTTCTGTGTTCGGCGGTCAGGGTTCAGGGTTCACCGTTCAC
>NW_010365388.1:0-2263 GCF_000414095.1 Morus notabilis
GTGACTCATGTAAGGCGCATATTTACCATATTATATTTATCTATAATTTACTTTCAACGAAATAAAATGTTAATGATATTAAAAACCAGAATTTTAGTAAAGAAAAAGGGACTTGTAATAGTTCCCCCGAAAATAGAATATTGGTCATCCCTTACATTTCAACCATTAAATTTGTGATCATAATTTATCTATTCTATTTATTTTTTTTAATTTAATGTGATTTTAATTAAATTTAAAAGTAAAACATTGAGATTATTAGTATTGATGAACTACCAAAGAAACTCTCAAAAAGAGAGAAGAATCAATAATAAAAACAAAAATGTACCAGGAAAAAGTAAAGAATAATGGTTTATAAAAAAACAAAAAAAGTAAAGAATAATGATAAAACAAAACGTGATAGATGCAAATAGATAAAGCATAATTACAGGCTAAAAGACGATAAATTTACCTCATGCTGGGGTATGTGGTGTGCAACTTGGAATATTTATATGCATACATCCCTCTCTCATATGCTTGATGTTTTCAAATTTTCATATATATATATATATATTGATTATTATAACTGATAAATTTTAAGGTCATTCTCAGTTTGTTTTAAACACTTTAAGAATTCTAACTTTATTTTTTGAATTTTAAACTGTTATCACTTAACCTCTTTTGTTGTGATTTCTATTAAGAATATATATATAAAAAAAAGAGAGAAATGCACTCACATAGTCTTTTTATTTAAATTTCTGTTAAAATTAAATAGATAAAAACTACATGATAACACTTAACTCTTTTTTTCCACACTTAACCCCTCTTTTTCATCTGATTTTAGTATAAATTCTTATAAAATGCTTAAATGGGACAAATTTAAAATTTAGAGAATAAAGTGAGTTTTTAAAATTTTAAAGACAAAGTAGAAATGACCTCAAAGTTCAGAGGTACTATAAAATTAATCCATATTTTTTTAAAACTATAAAAATAATTAGTCTTAATGCCAAACAGGAAGCGGCATGCCGACACTTGACTCTTACATTATACTGTATTGTTTACTTATTTTACTTATTTTTATAAATGCTAATTATTTGTTATGCTTATGGTCATTAATGTTCTTTTCTGAATATGATATTGTTATTTAGATGTATTAAATTGAGAAACTTTTGTTTATACTTACCAAATGCTATCATGTAAAGATTGCCACTCTAGAAAATTTTCAAATGGCGAGACATAACGGCCCTGGGAGAATAAAAGCAAATTTTTTAATTCCTATCTCCTTTACTTTCTATTTCTTTTTTACAGTACTTTTAGACTAATTAGACAAGCAAACAAATTAAGAATCAATATTCTTCTTCCTTTATCAAGGTATAATCTAAAAATAATGGAGATAAAAGCATGTGTAGCTTTTACAACTCATTGTATATTTCTAATTGCTCTTTAGATCTCAACATTTTATGTCCCAATTTTAAATTATTTTTGTCTCGAAGAAAACAAATAGCACCACACATTGTTAGTTTGGTTCAAAATTTTAAAATATCATTTTGTCTTTCGAGAAAAAAATATTCATACTTTTATTGATTAAGCCCATACAATTTAAATTAGACAACGTTCTTCTTGATCAAACATACTTTAAAATAAATTCTCAAAATGATTCATAAAGGTGCGTATGGGCCCGTTTAGTTCGCTGATTCGAGTTGAGATGTGATTTTATGTGAGAGCTTTTTACTGTAGCAAAAAAATTAGATGTGATTGTTTGTAAGAGCTTTTTACTATAACAAAACTCGAATCAGCAAAATGAACGGAGCCGCGTTAATCTCATCTTCATTTGTTGGGATCGAACTTATTAACATGTGTCCTACTCACAACAGAAAATGTGATCATCTGATTGCACTAGGTAGGTAAGCATTTACTCCGTTGAGGACACACCTTATCTGCATACAATTTTTTATAAAATCATGTCGTTTATCACATGTTCTTTTAAACATTTTTTTTTTTTTTTCATATGTCGTTATGAAATTTTGTGCTCAACGGTACACTTTTAGTAACGTGTCTACATTTTCTTACTGCAAAGGCATTTTCTTCCTAATTTGGAGCGAAATTTCTTAAGTCGCGTTCACTTTACGAATTTCAGTTTTTAATTCGATTTGAGATATGATATTTTTTAAGAGTTTTTAACTGTAGCAGAAAAAGTTAAATGTGATATTTTCTTAGAGCTTTTAATTGTAGAAACTTATGGCTTGTTCTTTTGGAGTTTAACTTGAGTATAATTCTTGAGTTGAAT
>NW_010365389.1:0-804 GCF_000414095.1 Morus notabilis
TTTCTATGTTTTTCTTTTTTGGCTTGATGTTTCGGTAGAACCAACCACAAAGAGAGAGAGAAAGAGAGAAGGAGAAGAAAGAAAGAGGTTGCCGGAGAGAGGGAGGGAGTGGTGGCCGGCGGTGGAAGAAAAGAGAGAGAGAGGTTGCAGCCACGGGAAGGAAAAGGAAGGAAAGGAAAAAGAAGAAAAGAAAAAAAAGAAAAAGGGAAAAGAAAAGAAAAGGAAAAAAAAGGAAAAAGGGAAAAATGGAAAAAGGAAAATGCATTAAAATTTAAGTGTATTTTAAAAACTTTTGGGGTGAAATCATAAATATTAAAAATAATTTAAAGTTCCTTGATTAATTGTGAAAATTAAATTAGGCACACTAATAACTCACAATTTAACATAATTAAACATGTTTAATTCTAGAGGGCGTTACAGCTTTGGCCACTCAAGGAAGTCCTTTATTACTTAATTGAGTTGCTGCAGTGTGGCTTTCGTACTGTTTTGTTTTGTCTCATTATTTTGTTTTGTTTTACTGTTTTTACTTGTGCTTTATGTTTCTTCACTTTTATTTTGCATTTTCTTATGTTTTTTTTAGTTTTGTGGATGAATTTCTTGAACTAATGATGATTCTTGCTGGATTTGGGCATAGTTTTTAGACAAGCATGATTTCCACTAAGTTTTGTCCTTAACTTCTTAATGATTGTCTTATTCGCCATTTGTGATTTTTCTCCACTTGAGCACTCAGCTTTGTGTCATTGATTTCTTAAATCTCTAGAGACAAATTTTGTACATGTGTTCAGTGCTTAGTTCTCACAAACT
>NW_010365390.1:0-339 GCF_000414095.1 Morus notabilis
TCAAAATCATACCATAATTCAAAAATCAAAAGCACATTCCACACATAATCTAAATCCCAACGTCCAAAAATCCAAATCCTAATAAATAAAAAAAACATCCAAACTCTAAAATCCAAATTTCAAAATTCATTATTCAAGTGATATAAAAAAATCCAAACTTTAAGTTCCTAAGATCGTATATAGTTGAAGCAATCTTGCGCAAAAATAATAATAAAAAAAACATATTTATTACTAATATTGAGGCGGGCGGTGCGGTTTCAAACTGCGGTCTTAAAGTCTAATATGCAACTGTCCGTTAAAAATGACAGATTGAAACTGCCCCACCCGCATGAAGAGCGG
>NW_010365391.1:0-184 GCF_000414095.1 Morus notabilis
GAAATCAGAGCCATCTCCGGAAGTAAATCGATGCAAAACTCAATCTCTCAGTTGGGTGGTAAACCAAGTAACTCATCAGGGAGTGCATTCACGTACTCATCGACCATGGGGACCTCAACACTCTCCCCGGTGATGCTGGATTCACCCTTTAACGTGAAAAGAAAAGAAAAACAAGCTAAGTTTC
>NW_010365391.1:563-797 GCF_000414095.1 Morus notabilis
AAGAGTGTGAGATAAGTATCATACCCTCAACAACTGGGTTTTTGACATGAGCTCCAGAACTTCCTCCGGCCATGGTATGGATCTGTCCCTGTACTTTCCCCTTTCCTTTCTTATTATTGTGGGGACTCTATTTTCATAGCCTATAATGTTATTGTGGTGGAGCAGGTTATACTGATATAAGGGTGTGATATAAGGGTGTGAACTATGGGAGTCTATCTTGACTAGGAATAACAC
>NW_010365392.1:0-820 GCF_000414095.1 Morus notabilis
ATGAAAAAAAAAAAAGAATTAATTATCATAAATTTATTGTTAAAAAATTTTAATCATAACATTATATATTTTTTTAAGTTAAATAAGTATTTCTAAATATCAAAAATAATTATATATATTTAAGTTTCATACCATGTCTATTTTGGTCATTTTACATACCCACAGCAATTTCACCTCAAAATTTACTAAACGCTATTATACTGATTTTGGAACTAGCACAGCTACTATAATTACAGTTTACCAAACACTCAGCTGCTTCTAGTAACAGCTGCTTCTTCCTTCAACACAGCTAAAGGTAATTTTTTTAAAATCTACAGCAATACCAAACTAAGCCAATAACAAAAACTGTTATCTGTGTAAGCAAACCTCATTTTATTTGTTATTATCTCTTAAATGGAAATTCAGATCAGTCAAAATGGGAAAATGTCTTAAGTTTAAGGTACTAAAAAAAAGTATTTTAAAATGTTAAGAAATCATTTTAATATTATCAAAAACAGATGATTACGAGAAATGTTTTGCCATAATAGGGTACTAAATTGATTTTTTCCTCGTTTTCTGTAAACAATAAAACGACAAGATAATACTTTGTTTAAGTGTCGTTCATGATGTACTGAGAGAAAGGGTAATCTTGACAAATACATACGGTAAATTCTCGGACATGTCGGGTCTTAGGGTGACCATAATATTCGATGGCCCATTTACAGTCCGTTTCTCAAGATCGTGGTCATTGTATTCATTTTGAACCATTAAACTCTCGTGGGCAGGACTCCGTGGCCTTCGGCCCATATCCAACAAATCTGCCTCCGATTTGACAAAAGTG
>NW_010365393.1:0-1110 GCF_000414095.1 Morus notabilis
AAACTTAAATATTTTAATATTATATAAATCAAAAGCAATATTTAGGATGCATTTTTATGCACTTATCAGTCATATATAGAATGGTCTCAATCTTAAGTTATTAATAGACTCCTATTTATGAATTTATGTCTTTTGATTTACTTGATACAGATTTTGAGATTCTAAATTCTATTCCCCGTATCTTGGAGACAAGATGAAATAGGTAGCCGAGAATGTTAATATACAAGATGGAATCCATTCCTTCTTGAATAAAGAAGTAGATAAATAATTTACTTGAGAGATGATTCGGTGCTTTAATCTGTAACGAGCTTGTATTCATGAATTTATTTTATGAATATATTATTTATTAGAGAATCAATGGTACTCAAGGATAAAGATATAATTAGAGAGGTTAACGAATTTTACCAGACACTAATTATGAATTATTTATGGAGGATTGATCTATATGTAATGGCTATATTAAATGGACACTTCAAAGTTTGGAGTAAATTATATCTATAATTACAAGAGTGCAATTTCAAGTTTATAATAGAGTAACTTTAGAATTAATAGAATTAATTAATTAATTAAAGAGTTTGATTAATTATTAATTGTATTAGAGCTCAGAATTATAGGTCCATAAGTTTCCGCATCATCCTTGTAAATCTACAAGACACTAAGGATAAAATGGTAATTTTTTTTAGAATTATGGAATTCTAAATAAAACACTCAAAAAATAATTAATTGGATATTAAATAATGTTATTATTTAATTTAAATTTGGAACGCATATGTGATGAAGATCACAAGTGTCACACGCCCATCACTGTTAGAATTGCTTTGGGATTCAGTTGCTTACTCTTTTAAGTTATTCAGTTGACTTATTTGATAAGTCAACCCATTAGAATTCAAATTGAATTTTAGTTTGACTTTAATTTGAATTTGATTTTTGAATCAAAATTGGACAACTGGATAAAAGAGAAATTTTATCTCATCCTTATCTATAGTAGGCGCCAACCATAAGGGGCTTATCCCCGTGGTGGCCGAATTTTACAGCAGGAGAGAGAAAATTATTTCAAAATGAAATGGTAATTTTATTTGATTTTAAATAGGATTTAAAATTAAATATTAT
>NW_010365394.1:0-589 GCF_000414095.1 Morus notabilis
TCCACTACGCGGGGCGGGGGCTTTTTGACAGCGTTTTGCTTTTTTTTTTTGTCCTTTTTTGAGCCCATTTTTTACAAGCATGCCCAGAAAAATGTAAGGATCGTGTCTGCAAAATTTCATAATATTTTTGTCGTTGTTTTTATTTTATTTTATTTTTCAAAGACGAAAAATAAGAAAAATCATAAAAAGTCAAATATTCATCAAAAAATGGTGCAACTTGTTGCATTAATTCCTAAAAATCTTATATTAATTTTAGAATGCAAAACATAAATAAAAATGTAAATTTTTTAACCACCCCAACCCTTGGGCGTGGGGATTTTTGAAAACATTTTACCTTTTTTTCTCATTTTTTGAGGCCATTTTTTGGAGGCATGCCTAGAAAAATGTAAGGATTGTGTGTGCAAAATTTCATAATATTTTAACGTCGTTTTTATTTTATTTTATTTTTCAAATATGAAAAATAAAGAAAATCAAAAAATAGAATATTCATCATAAAATGGTGCCGCTTGCTGCATTAATTCTTAAAAATCGTATATTAAATTTAGAATGAAAAATATAAATAAAAATGTAAATTTTTGACCCATCCCGG
>NW_010365395.1:0-1758 GCF_000414095.1 Morus notabilis
TAATTATAAATTTAATATTTAAATGTAAGAAAATATTTTTTAATATAATGTTATTTATTGTGTTAAATTTTTTATATATTAAGCTATTTTTAATATAAATGTTAATGCTAATTGTATATTTGTCATAAAAAAATATAATATAATATGTTATTTTTATTTTTTTACCCCAATGCATAATGTTATTTGAAATGTTAAATCTATTTTTTTTAATAATCATTAAGTTTTGAAAGTTGTAAAATGATCTTTTATATTCAAAATAATTAAAAAAATATAAAAGTTGCAATAATTACATTAAAAAGTAAATATTTCAACTAACAACAATCAAATGTCAAATTCTCCGTATATTATACTTAGTGAGAAATTAGAACAACAAATAGCATTGTATTAGAGAGTGTTTTTGCACTCAATTGTTAAATTTACAATTGTCACATTAATTATAGCACTACATTGAAGATGCTCTTATACTTTGTGACAAATTTTCCACTAAATATAGCATATAAAAAATTTAACATTTAATTATTATTGGTTGAAATATTTACTTTTTTCATTTAATCATTACAGTTTTTGCATTTTCTAGCTATTTTAAAAATAAAAGTTTACTTTTACTACTTTTAAAGATTAATGATTACGAGAAAAAATAAATTTAGCATTTTAAATAGCATTATGTGTTGGAACAAAAATGAAAAAAAACATATTATATTATACTCTTTGATGCTAAATATACAATTAGTATTGCTATTTACATTAGAGATGATCTTAACTTTCCCTAAAACACTCTCTCTTCCACTACTGTTTGTCTTTCTTCCATACACCTTCACTCTCTCTCATATTTCCATCACTCTCACGCCTACCTTTCTCCTTCTTTTAATCATTTCTCTTTAAGAATATGTTTGGTAGAGGGATTTGAACCACGATTTAAACTGTTCTGTTATAATATTTTTTTTCTTACTGAAAATTAAATTTTGATTCAAAGCGTCTAATTTAAATTCATAAACCAAACAACCATGAGTGAAATACATAACTGCTAATCAGCCATGCAATATATAACACATATCTACCATGTTACACACAATTAAAGAGAGCCCGAAACAAGACATACCTTCAACAACTAAGCCATAGTACATCATGAAAATGAAGTTGTTCCAAGGAGAAATTGTTAGTTGTTCAAGCAACACCTAATAAATGAAAAATTCCAATGCATCAATACTTTGGTTACAAAAATTGCATGCACATATATTTTTGAGAGGGGGCAAAAAACTCCTATAGGAGTGTACCCTTTTATCAACAGTTTTATTGTCCTGCTTTCCGTCGAATATAATTTCCATTAATTTGTGGAGGAAGTGTCCAAATGGTCCTGCGTATGCAAATCCATATAGCTGCAAAACAATTTCGTTCCAATGATCTATACTTGTGACACAACCATGACACAAGACCAACTATGCATATAAAAGTTCAAATATAAAGTACAGATTTCATTTTGCTAGAGAAGAAAAAAGGAATTGAATATTTTAGTTTTTTTTTTTTTTTTTTTGCCTTTTCATTTGTTCAACTCCTTAATTTTTATGCATTTCACAGTATAGATGTTCATTGAATCTGCCAATTCGTCTAATCCGCATAATCCAATCTAATCTGACAAATTAGATTAGAGTGAAAGAATTTTGAAATGGTAATTGATTGAGATTTTCTCAATTCAAAGTTATGGATTGAGCAATTCTCAATCCACATCAATCTGAAATATATATATATATATATATAAAT
>NW_010365396.1:0-1410 GCF_000414095.1 Morus notabilis
CCGCTCCACCCGCTCGCATCGCACCGCGCCATATCATTAAAAAGCCAACTTGCAATTTCAAACCGCCCACCCCTGCCATACATAACGGGCAGTTTCAGTTTAGGTTTTTCTCAAACCGCAGTTTATCAAAACTGGACCACTCCGTCAAACCTAGTTTCAAACCGCCGAAATGTAATTACTATTAAGCATAAATCATACTATATTAATCATGATGATAATTGTTTTAATGTTGATGATCTTAGCCTAAAAATATAGTAAATTAATAGTAATTGTTTTTAAAACATAGTAAAAGTATACAACAAAATTTATTGTGTTATTTTTTTTTATTTTTTTATTTTTAGCATTATCCAACAAATATCTAATAGAAAAAAATGCATAATTTACCATAATTTTGTGCACACCTACTATTTATGTAATTTTAAATAAGTATATTTTTTATTTTTTTTATTAATTAAATGACAATTATTTTTATTTTAATAAAATAACATAAATAATATTTTTTACCACAACCGCCAGCACCATCTGCCCACCATTCAGAATAGATGGTCTTAGTTTGAGTTTTTTCTAAATCGCCCTTTCGCAAAACCATACTCCCATTTGGTTAGAGGATTCGTTCTTGATTCGAATCATGGTTCATGATTCGCTATAGTATTTTCTCTCATAAAAAATACACGTAAATTGAACATGATTCTAATCTCATGATTTTGATCCATGACCAAACAGACTCTGAAAGAAGAGGCTGACACTCTGGAGCTTCACGCCGTTGAGAATTCCACCCACAAATATATATATATTTTTTTTAATAATAATAATCACCCTAAACATAGACCCAAATTAAGACAACATGAATTACGTTTTCACCCTCCAGCAGCAATTCACGTCTTTATTGTTCGTTTTGAACGGAAAATTTAACAAATAGAGCCAAGTGAGATTTATTTAAAGTTTAAAGCACTGCCATGACAAAGTGGAAACAAGTATTAAGTTGGCCAGGGGCAAATTGGGAATAAATCTTTATTTTACTAAGGAAGGATGAGTATTTTCTTGATTTGTTTTTAAGAGAACTTCCACGGTTCTTTTCACTTTTACAAACTAAAAGTCTAAAAACAATTTAAGGTTAAATCAAGAAAACATTTTAAAGTGAAATTAAAGAATGCCATGCACAACTGATCGGATGAGATTGGGAAATATGAAAACGAAGGGAAATATGAAAACGAATCTTCTACAGCATGTCAAAGTTTCTTAGCAAAATTAAATCTCGTTTATTTCATCGAATTCGAATTTAAAATTCGAGTTTTGCTACAGTGAAAAACTCTACAAAACAGTCACATCTAATTTTTTTGTTACAGTAAAAAGCTCTTACGTAAAATCACATCTCAACTCAAATTAAAAACTCAAATCAACGAACTAAAC
>NW_010365397.1:0-852 GCF_000414095.1 Morus notabilis
TATGATTTTCTCTATGTTTCGCCTTTGAAAAATAAAATAAAATAAAAATAACTTCAAAAAATTTGAAAATTTTATAGACACGATCCTTACATTTTTCTGCATATGTATGCAAAAAATGGGCTCAAAACATGAAAGAAGAAATATACTGTCAAAAAGCCTCAGGTCCGCGCAGTGGGACGCCTAGGTGCTAGGATGGGACAAAAATTCACATTTTCATTTATATTTTGCGTTCTAAAATTAATATATGATTTTTAGAAATTAAGGATACAAGCGACACCATTTCTTGATAAATATTATACATTTTATGATTTTTGCGATCTTTCATCTTTGAAAAATAAAATAAAATAAAAACGACGTAAAAAAATTATAAAGTTTTGTAAACACGATCCTTATATTTTTCTGCACATGACTGCAAAAATGGACTGAAAAAATCAAAAAAGAAAAACGTTGAGAAAAAGCCCCCGGCCAGCGCAGTCGACAGCCCAGGGGCCGAGATTGATCAAAAATTTAAATTTTTATTTACGTTTTGTATTTTAAAATTAATACATGATTTTTATGAATTAATGCAACAACCAGAACTATTTTTTAATGAATATTCTAATTTTATGATTGTCTCTATTTTTCGTCTTTGAAAAATAAAATAAAATAAAAATGACTTCAAAAACTTTTAAAATTTTGCAGACACGATCGTTACAATTTTCTTAATATGCTTGCAAGAAATGATCTCAATAAATGAAAAAAGAAAAACGCTGTTAAAAAGCCCTTGGTCAGTGCAGTGGGGAGCCCAAGGACTGAGATGGGTCAAAATTTTATATTTTTATCTACGTTTTGTATTCTAAAATTGATACACGA
>NW_010365398.1:0-1066 GCF_000414095.1 Morus notabilis
AATACTTGTATCGTTACATAAATCATAGGAGGAGAAATTGAGGTTTACAAAATAATATGCATCGCCTATTTTATGCAATCTGTTGTCAATGCAAAAGGGGTGTGTTTTTCATCTTATACACGATGATGACGAAACTCACCTTCTTTCAGAATCCCTGTAAACCCCAACCAAGGCTTCAGCCTTGTCATAGAAGCTATCTTTTAGCGATATCACTATGCTCTGGAAACCAGTGCTTCCATCCGCATCCTGGTTACGGCTGGCGCCTTCGCATGATTTGGAACGTATAAACCCAGCAACCTTGGCGACATTTAAGTTATCCAAAGCAGCATCAACTTCGTCCAGAATGAAAAACGGTGAAGGCCTGTAACTGAAACCATCCATTCAAGGAAGTAATCCAAGTTATTTAAGAGGAACTAAATCATGCAGACAGCAGCAAAACTAGAGTGTAGTCGGAGGATGGAATTAAAAACGTCTGAAATAAGAAATAAATGTAACTGAACTATGTTTTGATCAAAGGCAAAGGAAGACTCTTAAGCGCAAGTGCAAAACATGCGTTTGTAAATTTTGAGGAAGACAAACCTATGGATGGAAAAGAGTAATGCAAGTGCTGCAACTGTTTTCTCCCCACCAGATAGTTGCTCCATATCACGGAAGCGCTTTGTTGGCGGCATAGCAGTATACTTGATGCCATGTAGAAATGGATCATCTTCATTTTCCAAGTTTAAATAAGCAGTTCCACCCAAAGGATGCGTGTTGCTCTTCGTAAGCTGCTTGTATATTTTGTCGATATTGTTCGATATGTGGTTGAAAGCATCCATGAACAACTCATACCTGTAAAAGCCAATGAGGTTTATGCTTCAAACAAGCAAGTAAGATGTCAAGATTGTGTAAGCAGTATACTTGATTATTGTGTAACTTTCATTGATGCAAAAAATAATAATAAAATAAATAAATAAAAAAACAAACAAACAAACAAGCAAAAACAAAAAAAACAAAAACAATAACAAAAACAAAAACAAAAAATGCACCTTCAAACATAGCATAGTCTTCCATTAAAACGAAAAGA
>NW_010365399.1:0-822 GCF_000414095.1 Morus notabilis
CGGTTGAAAAACAAATTTTTGGGAGCAAGATATTGGACCACGTTCATTTCACCGATTTTAGTTTTTAGTTTTAGATTTTTATAGTTAAAAGCTTTCAGAAAATATGACATTTCATTTTTTCTCCTACAATTAAAAGATCTCAAAAAATGTCACAATTCAACTTAAAATAAAAACTCAAATCTGCGAAGCGAAGATGCTGATATATTCTTCATTTTGAATTAATGAAATTTATTTTACGGTTTTTGAAAGCCTCTGATTTAGGACACAATTATAAGGGGCATGGGTAGATTAGGCTGATCATGCATTGTGGAAAGTGGCGTGGAAGGTGGAGGTGAGAATAGAGAATAGAGTTTTTGTGTTTTTATTATTTTATTAATTTTAGTTTTTTAGTATTTCATTCTATTTGAGGGTAATTTAAGTATTAAAAAATTAAAATTAAGTATGAGAAAAAAGAATGAATTTGCACCGGGGGAATCCCGGGGGTCTCCAGGGGTGCACTAGGGGTCTCTCGGGAGTGTTCTAGGGCTGCCCTGGCAGTGCACCCGGGGTGCCCTGGGGAGGCCTCGGGGATGCCCTGGGGTTGCGCCGGGGGTGTCCCGCGGGTGGCCCGAGGGTGTCCCGGGGGTTCCCCAGGGGTGCGCCGGGGGTGTCCGTCTCCTAGGGGTGTCCCGGGGGTGCCCCGGGGTTGCCCTGGAGGGGCCCAGGGGGTCTTCTGGGGGTGTCCCAAGAGTGACCCCGGGGCGTCCTGGGGGTGCCCCGGGGTTCTCCAGGGGTGCGAAGGGGTAGCCTGAGCGTGGCCCAAGGGTGTCCCGGGGGTCTCCA
>NW_010365400.1:0-1086 GCF_000414095.1 Morus notabilis
TCTGATCGTGATACCCGCTTCAATGCACGGTGTTGGAGGAGTTTCCAGGAAGCCATGGGAACAGATATAAATTTTAGCACTGCATTTCATCCCCAGACGGATGGACAATCTGAAAGAGTTATTCAGATTCTGGAGGATATGCTTCGTGCTTGTATTCTGGAATTTGGTGGAAACTGGAAGAAATACCTGCATCTAGCTGAGTTCGCTTACAATAACAGCTATCAGGCCAGTATCGGTATAGCACCGTTCGAGGCATTGTATGGTCGTCCTTGTAGGTCACCTGTTTGTTGGTTGGAACCGGAGGATAGACTTACAACTGGACCGGATGTCATTCAAGAGAATGACGAGAAGATAGCTGTGATTCGAGAACGCCTGTTGACAGCTCAAAGTCGACAGAAGAGCTATGCTGATAGAAGGCGTAGGCCTTTGGAATTCCAAGAAGGCGACTTTGTCTTGTTGAAGGTTTCCCCACGTAAGGGAGTTGTTCAGTTCGGTGTGAAAGGAAAACTCGCACCAAGGTATGTGGGACCATTCCCGATCGTGCAACGAGTCGGAGTGGTGGCGTACCGGTTGGCCTTACCGCCTGAGTTATCTCACGTGCATGATGTGTTTCATGTCTCCATGCTTCGAAAATGTCAACCTGAGCCGTGCAGTGGTTTGACGTTCTGATACAGTAAGACGCGTCATACGAGGAGGCACCAGTTCAGATTCTTGACCGAAAAATAAAGAATCTGCGTCATCGTGAGATCCCATTAGTGAAAGTGTTATGGCAGCACCATGGAGTTGAGGAAGCGACATGGGAGCTTGAAACGACGATACAGGAACGTTATCCGCATCTGTTTGCACTTTGAGGTGAGCTTTAATTTCGGGGACGAAATTGCCTAAGGGGGGTGGAGCTGTAACACCCTGAAGAATTAATTAAGATTAATTAAGGTAATTAAGATTATTAGTGTGCCTAATCTGGATTATTAATTGAGTTTAATTAATAAATGTTTCTGACACGTGTGAGTTTAAATAGTTCCAAGGTATTTAAATTATTCTCAGTAATTTATTTTAACCCAGAAGTGTGTATGGGCGCATTTCTGG
>NW_010365400.1:1569-1738 GCF_000414095.1 Morus notabilis
GCAGTCGATTCCACCGGTCGACCTGTGCGGTCGACCGGATTGCAGGCTGACCGGTCGACCGGTGTGCACATTACCGGTCGACCGGTAGTGTTGTACTGCACTGTCACCGGTTGACCGGTAGACACGGGTTTGACCCTGTTTGGCCTGAAAAGTGTTGTTTTGACCCCTG
>NW_010365400.1:2311-9057 GCF_000414095.1 Morus notabilis
GAGAGTGCATCCTCGGGGGTAGAACCCGAAACCGGTCCGGGTAGGCGAGGCACTTGGTTAGGTAAGTAATTTGTACTAATTACTTGCTGAAGCCTGTAACATGGTTATTTTCAGTTATATTTCCTTTGAGAAAAAGGATGTGAGGTTCCGGCTGTTCTGTCGGGACTGAATGTCTTATTTTATTTATGTATTCAATTATTTATTTATGCGCTCATTTATTTTAAATATTTCAAATTATATCCTACTGGGTCTTTCGCTCACGTTTTATGTTTTAAATGTTAAACCCCTCCCAGGAGACTCGAGGAGCGGTGCAGGGTAGCTGGAGTTGCTACTGTTGGATCAAGTGAGGATTGAGTTTATCCTCTTGAACAAATGTAAGGAATTTGAGAAATTATGTAAACCTATTTAATATTGGATTTACTAGACTGTGGATGATGTCTATTGTAATTGATTATTTACATGTGCATGTATGTATGATACTGTATGTCCTGTGGGGTGGAGCCCTGTGTGTCAAAGGCTCCTGGATTATGTCGTTTATTTAGATTTTTATGCAGTTAAGTGTGGGACCCGGTTGGGAATCTGCTTTATTAATCCCAAATCGAGTTCCACGTCACCCACCCCGTTTGGGGGGCGTGACAGTTTATTTCAAATTATATCCTTCTGGGCCTTTCGCTCACGTTTTATGTTTTAAATGTATTAAACCCCTTCCAGGAGATTCTAGGAGCGGGGCACAGTAGCCGGATATTTGTTACGGAGTAGATGAGTGTTGCTGCTATTGGGACAAGAGAGGATTGTGTTCATCCTCTAACATAAATGTAAGGAACTGAGAATTATGTAAACTCATGTATATTTGGATTAACTAGACTGTGGTTGATATCTGTTGTAATGATTATTTACATGCTCATGTATGTACGATACTGTATGTCCTGTGGGTGGAGCCCTGTGTGTTGTCAGAGGCTCGTGATTCTGTAATTTATATATAGTTTAATGCAGTTAAGTGGGGCTCCTCTGGGAATATGCTTTATTAACCCCTAATCGAGCTCCACGTCACCCACCCCGTTTGGGGGGCGTGACAGAGTGGTATCAGAGCCCTAGGTTAAGAAACCTTAGGATTGTACATACATGTGTGACATCAGTAATCCACTGAACAGTCTAGTTTTATTTCAGTTGAAGGAAATGACGCCTCGTCGTAGACCAGCTAATCAACCGGCACAACAGAATCAAGGATTTCTGGATGCTATGTATGCTGCCTTTCAAGGCATGGCCACTAGAGCTTAAAATGAGCAGCCGGTTGAGGATAGGAAGCAAGGTTACTTCCGAGAATTTAGGCGTGCGCCTATCCCCTCGTTTAATAGTGAGGGAGGACCCCAGGAAACAGTGTTCTGGTTAGACTCCATCGTCAAGCATTTGAGTACTATGGGAGTTCTAGATAAATACTTGGTGGAATTTACGGTATACAAGATGGAGGGCTTAGCAAATACTTGGTGGAAATAGGTCAAGAGAAGAATAGATGTTACAGGACTGACCTGGGAGCAATTTGAGACATTGTTCAATGAGCAGTACTTCCTTCAGAGTTATAAGGATGAAAAAGTGCTGGAATTCATGTCTCTGCTGCAAGAGGACATGTCTGTAAGGGAGTATGAGGCCAAATTTACTGACCTATCCCGGTTTGTGCAATCTTTGGTGGAGTCTGAACACGTTAGATGTCTTAAGTTCGAGAAGGGCCTCAAGAACTCTGTGAGGAGATCATTGGTGTCTTTGAGAATTCGAAATTTCTAGGATTTGGTGGCTGTTGCTACTAGGGTGGAACAAGATAACATGGCCTATCACCAAAGCAAAGAACTAGCTGGGCGAGTTTTAGCCTCTGGCGGACCATTTGTTTCCGGCGGGCCACAACGGAGTGGTAGAAGGAACCGCAACCAGGGACAACCTGGTAGGGGAGTGATTAGCAGGGGCAGTAGTTCGTCAGGAAGTGACAGAAGTACTCCATACGGACCCAAGTGTCATCATTGTGGGCATGTGGGCCATATTAGGAGGAATTTTCCTAATTGGCCGCCGGCTCAGCAAGCCCAAAGTGACGCTTCATACAGTCAAGAGGGGCCACCACAATATGTGCTACCATATCAGCCACATCAGATGCCATATCCCCCTGTGCCAACTTATCAACCACCTCAGTATACATAATTTCGGTCCCAAGCGCCGACACCTGTACAACCACCTCTGCCGCAACAATATAGGCCAGTGACCCAACGGCCTAATGTTGGTGATAGAGGAAGAGGGAAAGTGCAGGGGCAAGCTTATACCCTGGCAAGAGGCAGTTCGGGAGGTCAGACCAGTAACGCGGTGGTTGAGGGTATGATTCTAATCTCTCATTCTTTTGCTCACGTGTTGTTTGATACAGGTGCCACACACTCTTTTGTATCAAGTTCTTTTGTTCGGACTTTGAAACTGAAATCTGAGAATTTAGAAGTCCCGATGACTTTGAACTCCCCACTAGGATGTGTGGAGGTGTTGAGTGTGTGTAGATCATGTGAAATCACGATTGGGAGTGAGCGAATGAGAGCTGACTTAATTAACCTTCCGATGAGTCTATTTGACGTGGTCCTCGGAATGGATTGGTTGTCAGAATACGGTGCAATTGTCGATTGTTACCGTAGGAGAGTGACTTTGATGACTAAGTCTAGAACAGTGATTTCTTATCAGGCAGATATGAATCCAGTCCTGGAAGAACGACTATTGAAGTACAGTCTTGGGGGACGGAGGAATCTAGCCTGTTTTTCTTCCCTTCTTGCTTTGGAAGGTGAACCTGAGGTAAGTGGAGATAGTGCGGGAATTCCTGTAGTAGATGAGTTCACAGATGTGTTTCCTGAGGATTTACCTGGGTTACCGCCAGATCGGGAGATTGAATTCGGTATTGATTTGATACCGGGGACGGCGCCTATCTCTATTTCTCCGTATCGGATGGCGCCTGCAGAGATGAAAGAGTTGAGAAAGCAGCTTGAAGAGCTAGCAGAGAAGGGATATATTCAGAATAGTACTTCACCTTGGGGTGCACCGGTGCTATTTGTGAAAAAGCACGACGGATCTCTTCGGTTATGCATTAACTATCGTCAATTGAATAGGGTAACTGTGAAGAATAAATACCCACTGCCGAGGATCGATGAATTATTCGATCAGTTGGGTGGATCACAGTTTTACTCCAAGATTGACTTGAGATCTGGGTACCACTAATTGAAAATTAAGGAGGAGGACATTCGAAAAACTGCTTTTAGAAGTCAGTACGGGCACTTCGAGTTTCTTGTAATGCCTTTTGGGCTGACAAATGCCCCGGCGGCATTCATGGACCTGATGAACCGCGTTTTCCAGCCGTATTTGGATCAGTTCGTAATTGTCTTTATTGACGACATACTGGTTTACTCGAAGACTTGGGAAGAACATGAGCAGCACTTGAGAATTGTTCTTCAAACTCTTCGTGAACACCAGTTGTATGCTAAGAAGGAGAAATGTGACTTCTGGCTGACATAAGTGAAGTTCCTTGGGCATGTAATTTCAAGACAAGGAATCTCTGTTGATCCTTCTAAGATCGAGACTGTGCTACAGTGGGAAAGGTTAAAGAATGTGGCAGAGATTTGCAGTTTCCTCGGACTTGCAGGGTACTATTGGTGTTTCGTGAAAGACTTCTCGAGTATGGCTGCACCGATGACTCGGTTGACCAAGAAAGAAGTCAGATTCCAGTGGGACACCAAATGTGAAAATGCTTTTCAGGAATTGAAGGTCAGACTGACAAGTGCACCAGTCTTGACTATTCCTGATAGTGAAGAACCATATGAGGTGTATTCTGACGCCTCGGGGAGTGGGCTTGGCTGTGTCTTAATGCAAGGGGGACGCATGGTAGCGTACCCATCTCGCCAATTAAGACCACATGAATGGAATTATCCCACTCATGATTTGGAGCTGGCAACGGTAATATTTGCTCTGAAGATATGGAGATGTTATCTCCATGGAGCAAAGTTTCAGGTCTTTTCTGACCATAAAAGTCTGAAGTACTTGTTTACTCAGAAAGACTTGAATCTTAGGCAAAGGAGATGGGTGGAGTATAAGGAAGATTACGACTTCACTCTGTAATATCATCGTGAAAAAGCTAATGTGGTGGCCGATGCCCTTAGCAGGAAGACGACGGGGACTTTGGCGTCATTAGCTTTAGAAGATTGGAAAATGACTGAAATGGTGAGTGAGTATAATCTTCAGTTCTACGAAGATTACAACCAGGCTATGGTGTATAATCTGGGCTCTACACCGGATATTGTGCAACGAGTTAAGCAGAATCAATTGCAGGATCCACACCTCTAAGGAATCTGGATTCGAATCCAGAATGGAGAGCAATTCGAGGATTGGGGAATCCGAAAGGATGGAGCCTTGTATTTCCGCAACCGCCTTGCTGTTTCTAAGGTGGATGAGGTAAAGAAGATGATTCTGTGAGAGGCTCACAAATTGAAGTTTACTATACATCCGGGAAGTACAAAGATGTATCAGGACCTGAAAAGATAGTACTGGTGGAGAGGCATGAAAAGAGACGTTCATGAGTATGTCTCGGAATATGTGACTTGCCTCCAGGTTAAAGTTGAGCATCAGAAGCCAGCGGGAGAGTTGCAACCTCTTCCTGTCATTGGATAGAAATGGGAGCACATCACTATGGATTTTCTGATGGGGCTACCGAGAACTGAGCTGAAGCACGATGCCATCTGGGTGGTGGTGGACAGGTTGACGAAGTCTGCGCACTTCATACCGTTCTGTGCGACATATTCTCAGAAGATTCTGTCAGAATTATACTTGGAGCACATTGTGAGACTACACGGAATGCCACTGTCTATTACGTCAGATCGTGACACGCGTTTTAATGCAAGGTATTGGAGGAGTATCCAGGAAGCCATGAGAACAGACTTGAACTTCAGCACAGCATTTCATCCTCAGACTGATGGGCAATCTGAAAAGGTAATTCAGATTCTGGAAGATATGCTTCGTGCTTGTATTCTGGAATTTGGTGGAAACTGGAAGAAATACCTGCATCTTGCTGAGTTTGCGCACAACAACAGCTATCAGGCTAGTATCGGTATGGCACCGTTTGAGGCTCTCTATGGTCATCCTTGTAGGTCACCTGTTTGTTGGTTGGAACCAGAGGATCGACTGAGTATTGGACTGGAGGTTATTCAAGAGAACAATGAGAAGATAGCTGTGATTCAGGAACCACTGTTGACACCTCAAAGTCGTCAGAAGAGCTATGCTGATAGAAGGCGTAGGCCTTTGGAATTCCAGGAAGGCAAATTTGTTTTGCTGAGGGTTTCCCCACGCAAGGGAGTTGTTCGGTTTGGTGTGAAAGGGAAACTTGCACCAAGGTATGTGGGACCATTCCCGATCGTGCAACGAGTCGGAGTGGTGGCTTATCGGTTGGCTTTACCGCCTGAATTATCTCACGTGCATGACGTGTTTCATGTCTCCATGCTTTGGAAATGTCAACCTGAGCCGGAAGCTGTAGTGCAGTGGTTTGACGTTCCGATACAGTATGACGCGTCATACGAGGAGGCACTAGTTCAGATTCTTGACCGGAAAATAAAGAGTCTACGTCATCATGACATCCCGTTAGTAAAAGTGTTATGGCAGCACCATGGAGTTGAAGAAGCGACATGAGAGCTTAAAACGACGATGCAGTAGCAGTATCCGCATCTATTTACACTTTGAGGTAAGCTTTAATTTCGGGGATAAAATTACCTAAGGGGGCTGGAGCTGTAACACCCTGAAGAATTAAATGAGATTAATTAAGGTAATTGAGATTATTAGTGTGCCTAATCTGGATTATTAATTGAGTATAAATTAATAAATGTTTCTGACACGTGAGTTTAAATAATTTCAAGGTATTTAAATTATTCTCAGTAATTTATTTTAACCCAGAAGTGTGTATGGGCGCATTTCTGAACTGTTGTTTTAAAATATTGTACACATGTCCTTTTCTTTTTCTTTTTCCTTTTCTTTTCTTTTTCCTTTTCTCTTTTTCTTCCTTTTCTCTTTCCTTTCCCATGCTCTCACTGTAACACCCTGAAGAATTAATTGAGATTAATTAAGGTAATTGAGATTATTAGTGTGCCTAATCTGATTTAATTAATTGAGTTTAAATAATTCCAAGGTATTTAAATTATTCACAGTAATTTATTTAATCCAGAAGTGTGTATGGGCGCATTTCTGGACTGTTATATTTTACACATGTCACTTTCTTTTATTTTTCTTTTCTTTTCTTTTCTTTTTCTTTTTCCTTTCTTTTCCTTCCTTTTCTTTTTCTTTCCCGTGCGTTTCTCTCTCTCTCTCTCTCTCTCACACTTCCGTGCTCTCTCCCTCCCTTTCTCTCTCCCATTTGTGTCTCAAATCAAAACCGGATTCGAACCAAGAGTGATTTCAAAGAGTTTTCAACGTCAAGAGAAGGATTCGAGGTAAGATTACTGAAAGAACCTCTCTTGAATCTATATTTTTTCAGATTTCAAAACTTATTTTGGTTCAAAACGGATTTTGATGGATTTTGAGTAAAACTAGGGTAGAAATTGGAGATCTTGGGTTCTTTGGACTTGTTTTAGTACCTAGAACCCGGATCTAGTGGTTGTCCCTTGAGATTTTGTGAATTGGGACTGGATTTGCAGGTTTTTGAACTGATTTCCACAAGTTTTCACGAACTGGCGTTCTCCACCGGTCGACCGCATCGG
>NW_010365400.1:13966-26868 GCF_000414095.1 Morus notabilis
GGCAACGCTAGTCCCAGGTTTGATTGTGCGAGGTAGGATTTCTATCCCTTTTCCTTGTGAGCCTGTTTTCAAAAAAAAAAAGATTTTGGCCTTGAAGATGTTTTAAAGAAAGGGATTGATTTGTGAAAGAAAATGCTTTGAAAACCATGGCTTGTTTAGTCATGGAACCTCATGGTTTGTCCAGTCATGGGGCCCGCGGCTTGAGTAGTTCGTGGGGTCGTATTAACGATTTCAAAATGTTTAATAAATGATTTCTTAAGCAAAGAGATCTTGTGAACTGGTAATAGAGTCTATTGCTGTAGGCCTAGATAGGATGCGGAGAGTGCATCCTCGGGGGCAGAACCCGAAACTCGGTCCGGGTAGGCGAGGCACTTGGTTAGGTAAGTAATTTGTACTAATTACTTGCTGAAGCCTGTAACATGGTTATTTTCAGTTATATTTCCTTTGAGAAAAAGGATGTGAGGTTCCGGCTGTTCTGTCGGGACTGAATGTCTTATTTTATTTATGTATTCAATCATTTATTCATGCGCTCATTTATTTTAAATATTTCAAATTATATCCTACTGGGCCTTTCGCTCACGTTTTATGTTTTAAATGTTAAACCCCTCCCAGGAGACTCGAGGAGCGGTGCAGGGTAGCTGGAGTTGCTACTGTTGGATCAAGTGGGGATTGAGTTTATCCTCTTGAACAAATGTAAGGAATTTGAGAAATTATGTAAACCTATTTAATATTGGATTTACTAGACTGTGGTTGATGTATGTTGTAATGATTAATTACATGAGCATGTATGTACGATACTGTATGTCCTGTGGGGTGGAGCCCTGTGTGTCAGAGGCTCCTGGATTATGTAATTTATTTATATTTTAATGCAGTCAAGTGTGGGGCCCAGTTGGGAATCTGCTTTATTAATCCCTATAATCGAGCCACGTCACCCACCCCGTTTGGGGGGCGTGACAGCTAGTCCCAGGTTTGATAGTGCGAGGTAGGATTTCTATCCCTTTTCCTTTTGAGCCTGATTTTCAAAAATGATTTGGCCTTGGAAATCATGTTTTAAAAGAAAGGGGTTGGTTTTCAAAAGAAAAACTCTTTGAAAACCATGGCTTGTGTAGTTTATGGAATCCATGGCTTCTCCTGTCCATGGAATCCATAGCTTGTCCAGTCATAGAACCTCATGGCTTGCCCAATCATGGGGCCCGCAGCTTGAGTAGTTCGTGGGGTCATAAGAATGATTTCAGAAAGTTAATGAATGATTTCTTAAACTAAGAGATCTTGTGAACTGGTGAGAGAGTTTATTGCTGTAAGCCTAGAGAGGATGCAGATAGTGCATCCTCGGGGGCAGAACCCGAAACTCAGTCCGGGTAGGCGAGGCACTTGGTTAGGTAAGTAATTTGTACTAATTACTTGCTGAAGCCTGTAATATGGTTATTTTCAGTTATATTTCCTTTAAGAAAAAGAATGTGAGGTTCCGGCTGTCTCTTGGAACTAAATGTCTATTTATTCACTTACCCATTTATTTATTCACTCGCACATTTATATATTCATTTATTTATAATGTTTATTTCAAATTATATCCTTCTGGGCCTTTCGCTCACGTTTTATGTTTTAAATATATTAAACCCCTCCGAGGAGATTCTAGGAGCGGGGCACAATAGTCGGATATTTGTTACGGAGTAGCTGAGTGTTGCTGCTGTTAGGACAAGAGAAGATTGTGTTCATCCTCTGACATAAATGTAAGGAACTGAGAATTATGTAAACTCATGTATATTTGGATTAACTAGACTGTGGTTGATGTCTGTTGTAATGATTATTTACATGTTCATGTATGTACGATACTGTATGTCCTGTGGGTGGAGCCCTGTGTGTTGTCAGAGGCTCGGGGTTCTGTAATTTATCTATATTTTAATGCAGTTAAGTGAGACTCGTCTGGGAATATGCTTTATTAACCCCTAATCGAGCTCCACGTCACCCACCCCGTTTGGGGGGTGTGACAGAGTGGTATCAGAGCCCTAGGTTGAGAAACCCCAGAATTATATATACATGTGTGACATCAGTAATTCACTGAATAGTCTAGTTTTATTTCAGTTGAAGGAAATGACGCCTCGCCGTAGACCAGCTAATCAACCGGCACAACAGAATCAAGGATTTCTGGATGCTATGTATGCTGCCTTTTAAGGCATGGCCACTAGAGCTCAAAACGAGCGGCCGGTTGAGGATTTGAGCAAAGTTACTTTTAAGAATTTAGGCGTGCGCCTATCCCCTCGTTTAATAGTGAAGGACGACCCTAGGAAGCAGAGTTCTAGTTAGACTCCATAGTCAATTATTTGAGTACTATGTGAGTTCTAGATGAATATTGGGTGGAATTTGCAGTATACAAGATGGATGGCTTAGCAAATACTTGGTGGAAATAGGTCAAGAGAAGAATAGATGTTACATGACTGACCTGTGAGTAATTTGAGATACTGTTCAGTGAGCAGTACTTCTCTCAGAGTTATAGGGATGAAAAAATATTGAATTCATATCTCAAATTCACGAAGTAAACGAAACCTATGTATTAAAAGCTATGCACAGTGTTAATAAGTTTTAATGATGAAAAATACACAAATTCATTTCGTATTCTCTCTCTCTTCTTTACACAAACAATCTATTAAAAAAAGGGCCCTTAGCAGTGCTTTTACGCCAAAATGCAATCTTTCATATCTCCCCCAGTCTCTCTCCTCCAACGGCTACATTTCCCCTTTCTCTCTCGCTCCTTTGTTTCTCCTCCATTTCCAATCCAAAACCCTCTCAATCTCTCTCTCCTCCGTTTCTTCTCTCTTCCTCTCTCTAGATTTCGTAGCCATGAAGCACTTCATGCAGCCAAGAAACGCGGTCTTGAGGGATACGACGATAGAGTCACCGGCCTCGCCCAACCCTAGCTCAGCCAAGCCCCAAAATCTCAGATTCTGCTAGGGCGAACTTTACAATTTCTCTGAAAATGCTCAGAGGAAGAGAAAGCTCCGATTTGTCGGCAAACGCAGGCGATTCTTCCCAACCGCGAAACTCTTCTATCTTCTTCTCCGATTCGGGCATTCTCGCTTTCTCTCTCTTTGATTTGCGTTTGTCTTTCGAAAAATTTCCGTCGAAATCATTGTGAAGACTAGATCTTTATTGCAGTGAGTGCAATTTCTTTTCTGTTTTTTTGGTTGCAGAGTTCATTGAATCTGTGTACTGATAAAGATGGCAAAATCGTGTCGACGAAGAGTTCGGAAGGATCTGCAATGGCGGTTTGTGGTGAAAAGGATAAAGTTGAGAGTTTTGGAGGCAGAGACGAGCATTCTGATGTGAGTGAGGAGGTAACTTGTCCCGTTTGTAGCAATAAAGTGAGAGGGAATAACTTCACAATCAATTCTCATCTAGGTATATTTACTCTGTCCTCAGAGTCTAAGGATGTTTTTTCATTTCATTTATGGAAAATGGAAGAATTATTTGTTCTACTAAGTTCAATTATTTGCTTATTGTTTTAGTGATTATTGGATTTTGAGGATAGTAAAAAAAATCTCCTTTATTCTTTGATGTTTATCTCGATGTTATCAGAAACGTTACACGTATATCCTCTGTGAAGATTTTCAAAAAGAATTATGGGAAAGATTGTTAACACGATTTGTAAAATGTAGGCGACAAGTTTAACACGATTTGTAAAACATTAGAGAGGATTTGTAAAATATTGGGAATATTATGTATGAAAGTTACCCTGATTAGAATTGAACTTGTTTGATAATTTTTACGGTTTTGGTTTTCTCATAAACAAAAAAGTGAAATAAAGAAGGGGAAGATCTTTCCAAAGTTTGTTTGTTTGTTTGTGTTTTTTTTTTTTTTTTTTTTTTTTTTTTTTTTTTTTTTTGTGATATTGCACTTTTAACTCAGAAAACAAAAACTGAAAGTGATATCAAAGAAGGTGTAGTTGGCGACTTATTTTGAGAATTTTGTTTGGTAGTGAAAGGTTTTTCTAGCTTAAATGACTTTTGTTGTTGTTGTTTTCATGAGTAATATGCTATCATATGTTGGTTTTCATCATAAGTATTCATTTTTTTTGCCCCATAGATATGTGTCTATCAAGAGGAACCAAAAGGAAATTGACACAACGAACTCTTCTTTAAATGAACTTCTGCTTATCGGAGAAAGTTCAAATTCGTTCCTCCAAGAGAGAATAGTCAGGGAGAAACTTGTTGCTTATCACCGTTGATGAGAGGACTGTGGGGAATGGTGTTCATGGATTTCCTGATTTGGATTGTTGTGAAGAAAGTGACAGTACTAGTAACGTGTCCAAGTCAGTATTAAATTTAAGGTCTGCTTTGCACAAAGATGGTTCATCTAAGAGCTCAATCTGTGATGAGATAGATGAAAATATTGTTACCCATTTTTTGTCTGAGAATAATGAGGTGCCTGATGATGGCATGGCAATAACGTTGGTTGACATATCTGGTGTAATTCTAGATACCTTTATTGTTGGTCGCAAGTTTAGTGATGCATAGGAAATAAATTTCGGGGAAACAATCTCTCTTGTGAGAGACCCACATAATATTAAGGATCCTAATGCTGTCAAGGTTCATTTACATCCTTTTTACTTCATTTTTTTGTCTCTACTTTTATTTTTATTCAATTCTTATGTTTGTGGTGTAATATTTTTCTTGGATCAGATTATTTTTTGTTGATTCCAGCGACCTTAAAGTGCTTGGTTTTCTCCCTTGTGTATTAGCTC
The DNA here is from genome assembly GCF_000414095.1 of Morus notabilis. NCBI lineage: Eukaryota > Viridiplantae > Streptophyta > Magnoliopsida > Rosales > Moraceae > Morus > Morus notabilis. The sequence continues at coordinate 18,705 of NW_010365400.1, forward strand.
ACTATCTATCTCCGCTAATTGTGAAGTACTTCCTAAGCTTTGAGGTAATATTTCCAAGCTGGATGATACTTCTGCTCGTACGTTTTTTCTAGGATATATTCTCAATGTTTTCAGAAATGAGAGTCTAATTCAATGTTTTCAGAAATGAGAGACATTAGATAAGTAGAACATATTTTGACAAAAGAAAAAGAAGATACTTAAATGAACATGTACGCCCTTTAGTTTAAGCTGCTTATCCAAGAAAAAATTGTGGTGTGATTGTTTTAGTCAATCTGGAACACATGGAAATATATTTTTGCATTTTACTACTGTGATATGCATATCAGATGCATTCCAAAGTCTTCCCTTCTTACTATTAATTGTAGTTGTATTTTTTCTAATGGAGCCGTTGGTTTTGTGAGGATATCTGATTCATCTCCTTTGTATTTTTGTTTTCTTTTTGTTTTTCCTTTTGGTAAAAGTTTTACGTTTTTAATCAGGAAAAGGAAACACATATATATATATATATAAATATTTTGACATATTGACTAACATATCCTACATTTATTGTAGCAAATCTGACCATAGAAGGACTTCTCTTGGTTTTCCATTTTCATTTTTTTCCCTATAGATCCATGGGATTTTGTAAATTGTGACATATTTATGAGTATATATTAAAAGAGTTGTGTTGAGTATTGTTTTCTGAGAAAAGTTTACTTGTGTAGAAAAACTAGTAAGAAGAAATTTCAGGTCAATAAGCTATTCCATTTACAGTTGCAAATATTTGACATGTTGGTTGGTCACTATGAAATTCCAAAAAGATATCTTAGTAAACCTTGTTAAAAGAAAATACCTCTTTTGAGATGAGATATTTGAAGATGGCTTTATTTCTATTACGGTTTAAGGATGACATTGCTTCACAAGGTGTTTCAGACTTGCATGGAACTTATTTTTTTATTTATAACAATGAAACTGCACATGCGGTGTTTTGCTTGCATTTTTTCCCCTATTAATCTGTTTTCTTTGAAAGGTTGTAAGTGTCCAAGTTTCTGGGAAATTTGTTATAGGGATAGGTCACGTCGGTTCGAAAAGATTCCCTTGATGTTGTTCTGGTTTAGATTTTTTGACAGAAGGTTGTATCAGATGAAAATAAAGAGAATGACAACCTTGAGGTTTTCAGATACTTATGGAGAAATGCTCAGAAAGTAACTGAATCCACAAAAAATGTTCGAACTAGTTCGACAAAATACTAACAAAACTTTAGTATTTTGATAGGAGAATTTTTAAGAAGTAACCTTAACCTCTTAATAGATGGTGAACAACAATTTTTAGGTATTAACTCAATTGTTTCAAGTCATAAGTATTTTGGTTCTTTTGTTATATTGTTTTGAGTCTTCTGACAGCTTATGATTTTATCTTATGCGTTCTGTTGGCAGAATTATTCAATTCCTTGTCAGATGACAGTCAGAGGCCTTTTGTACGTCTTTATACACGAAAAGGTTTTCCAATGTTGCACCTTTATCTTGTTTTCTTTCCCATTCTTTGATACTAATTTTCATGTTACTTTTATGCAGCATAGGGCTATTGTTTTTGATGTCAAATATTTTCTACTTAAAAACATTGGATCCTCAAAAAGCAATGAAAGAGCAATCTGGAATCTAATATTATTGCCTGCACGGGTTACATCTTTTCCTGCCGAGGGTTTTATGCTCAAGGCTAATTGGAGATCTGCATGTCTTGTGCTGTAGCAATAGCTTATATACGTTCCTTTGATGAAGAAAATGAATTGCATAACGATGATGCGAATGACATTTTGAACTTGCTCACTTTATATGAACTTCGTGAAATTATATGCATACTTACGTAGGTTTGCATCTATTTATATTCGTTATTTTTTTCTATTTGAATTGCTTTTCTATATAATTAATATCTTGGTTCAAATGATCGATCAAGCTCTTGATGGAAACGACAGTGGATTGGTGTTAAGATGCATGGAGATAGTTGAAGCGCGCATTACCAGTACATCTGAAGAAACAACGAAAACTTCAACTTCTAAATCATTGGTTACCTTTCGTTCTTGTTTTTCCGCATCATGGGTTTACTTTAAAGTCTTTACTTTAGGAGTTTCCTTTCTTGAGTGTGAGCATAAATAGAAATTGTGAACCTTCATATCACTCGTTGGCTTTAAAATTAACATTTAGTTGCTTGTGCTAATAAACTAACAAGAAAATATTGAGAAAATCTTTACAATCTTAATGTTACTGCGTTATATTTCTTTGATACAGAGAGAGATGCTCTCCCTTCTCTCTAGAAGTCTTAAGTGTCAATTCTTGTTTTCTTACTTGTTTGTTTCCTTTTCTCTGTTTGTTTAATATTATGTTATACCTTAAAACTTTGCACATGTTTATCACTATGGTTTTAGGATATTTCTTATCTTAATTTCATTTATTCTGGTGATTAGGGAACATGTCAATTGACATGAGCTGGATTATGTTGTTCAATCGTTTGTCAGATGAGTACATGAACGGGGTTGCAACATTTCTTTAAAGAGCCCGAAATTATGTCGATGATGATGGAAAATACAAGTGATACAGAATCTAATTTTGTCTTGATTTATGTTAGTAACATATGTATGATGTGCATTGCTGAATTTATGTTAAGACAGTTGTTTATTTTTTGTTCAAGTCAATTGTTCTTCTTTCACTTGTTAATTATATAAATTACTTCATACCTTGCTTCTTTCATTGTTAGTAACAAATATATAGTTTCATATCTTATTTATTTCATTGCTAATAAGAGAAATATTGTGGCTGCTTCTGATTATACTTTTTCACCCACAATGATTGCCAATGTACTGTCTTTTTATTACTTTCATTACTGCTGATAATTATTATTTTTTCAATTACTACAACAAGAAGACATGCTCGAGGAGAAACACGTTGTATTGCAAATGACAGAATTGTTAGTTGCTCTGAAAAAATAACACCAGAATTTTGTCCTGATGCACATAATGGGGTAGGAAAAGTAGGCGTAAGGTGGTTATTTGAGATAGGTTGGATTGTGCGCCACATGATCCTGCTCCGAGTCAAGGCTTGGAAGGATATTCCACAACCAAACAAATTGGCGATGGTTGCTAGACTCAAGGTAATAATCTAGAACCACCTAATTTCTTTTGACAGAAAGTCTTGTTGAATTATAGTCCTATTTTTATATTTATCATATATGTTATATACTTATATTATCTATTTAATATATTAAATATTAGTATTATATATTAGTATTTCTATATAGATTAGTATTTCTACTCCCTATTAGATTTATTCCTTATTGGTATTTTAGTATATACATAATATGCTCTTATATTCTATATTCTTTAGTATTGTATATACTCAATACTCACTTTAAGTAGTATAATATATCTTTATAACAAGTTAAAATGTTAATGTAACAAGAAATATAACAATAAATAATAGGTACAAATATTGTTGTAGGATAGAGTTTGAACAGAATGAGCCTAATCGAGAAAAAAAAGCTAAGATATTAGATTCCAGTGAACATGTTCAACAAGCAAGGAAAGATTGGAGGTGTTGGCTGCACAAATATTTCATAAAAAAGTTGTGGAGAAAAGGATCCAGAGGAAGTCAAAAAACACAAACAGGAATAGGTGCTGGTGTAGCAGGCAGATTGGGATTTGTTATGCGACTATTGGTCGACTGAAAGGTATAAGGTAACTTATGTAAATACCTTCAGGCATTCATACATTTTTTATGTGATTTATAGGTTATGTGAAAACTCCTTTTTAACTTTGCAGAAAAAATTAGAAACCAATGCTTTGAATCAGCGTTCAAGGAGCTAAATCATTTGCTTGTCACTTGTTTTATAAGTTATTTCATTTTGATTTGCTATGGTTGTGTTTAAATTTATATCATTCGTAGAAAAGCAGAGCTCCCCCATGATGGTTTCTGTGATTTCTTGTCTTTTTAAGTTGCTCTTTCACTTTAGTTTGTTTCAAATATTCCACCAAGCTGATTTAAGGCATGATGTGTATATGAGAAGTTGTAAATCACATACTAATCTATATATACATACGTACATCCACTTTAGTTTATAGAGAATAAAGTATAAAATCACTTTTGATGATCCTTTAGGTAGTTGTTATGATATGCTAATGCCATTTAGTCACATGCATATTCTTTTGACTCTTATTTGGCCTCAACAAAAGAAATATGGATGAAAATGAGATTTTTCGGTGGATAAAATCTTGTGACTGTGCTTTGTGATTGGCGTTTACCAACTCTTTGGACCCATATTTATGATTTTCTCCTCTTCATTTATTAACAAAAAATGGGTTGGTATGATAGAATTTTGTGACTAGAATGAGTAGATTGGTATCCTATTTTATGTTTAATGCAATTATTTAGCTTGTATGAATTTAATTATATGCAGTAATGTAAAGCAAAGAACGTCTTTATCTAAGAATAAGACATTTTAATGCTTGTGGTAAAACTCAATCTCTGCTGACCATTTTTACAGCATTTTTTGGGACACGTTATGCAATGGCGCTCCTTGAGAAAAGGAAGTATTTCGCTTAGTGCCTTGGCTCCATTTGGTGGTTTTGCTTTCATGACTCTAAATTATTGGAGATAACACATATCACTACCTCTGTTATTAAGATTGTGTTCTTTTGCATCAAAAAGCAAAGGAGCTTGATATCTAGTGGACAAATTGAGCTCTATCATAATATGTGCCATCACAAGACTTAGAGGAGAACTATTATGCAAGTATTTATTTATTTATTTATTTGTGTTTCTGTTAGGACCCCTGTTCCGCCCGTCAAATTCGTCTATTCCAGGAGGAACATAAAGGGAATATCGTTCCCTCAGGAGAGGGCGGTATAGGGTGAGATTTGGCTGACCTGGCATTCCCATTGGGATCCGGGCAGGTCATGCGCTCGTTAGGAGTTAGTTATGCATGGGGCAGACCACCAGGGGTAGGAGGTTATATAAGAGAATTGGTAGAAGAGAGGAAGTAGGCTATTTTGGTGATATTTGAGTCTAGAGTCAGTGGAGGCAGAGGAACCTCGAATTCCTCTTATCTGTTTGTTTTCTTTTCCCTTCAGTAATAAAGAAATACTGCCTAGAAGTTCTTGGGTTTCTATCAATGGTATCAGAGCATGCTCCTCCTCAGGCCCACGTTGTGGAAGGGGCGACCTGGGGAGGGGCAACCTGGGGAGGGGTGACCTGGAAAGGCCAGAGTGGGCCATCTAGAGTGGGCCGCCGTGGACGTCGGTGTCGGAAGCGTGGTGGTATGTTAGGATCCTGGTTGAGTCCTACATTGCTAAGTATGGGCTTAGCATGTGGGTTTATAACCACTTGGGCACCCTCTCCTTACAAGCTAGCTTTTGGGGATAAGGGCTGTCCAAAAATGGCGGCACTACCTCATTGGCCGGCACTTCATCATCCGAACGGACTAGCAAAGCCTCCGCCACCTCATGGACCAACGGGTGGTGGCGCCAGATCAACTTCGGTTAGTATCCAAACTTTTTGGGTTTGATTTTGAGGTCCAGTATAAACCAGGGGCAGCCAACCGTGTGGCGGATGCGCTATCTCGGAGGGATGAGAATGGGATAGCCACCTTGACAGCTCTGTCCATTCCACAACCAATTGACCTTCAGGCCCTTCGGCAAGGGCAGTTGGAGGACCCTCACTGTACGACCATAGCAGCCAAGGTACGCAAGGATGCAGGGGCGGTACCGGGGTATAGCATCCAGAATGGCCTGCTTTTGTTTAAGTCCAGGCTAGTTGTCCCTGCCTCCTCCGCGTGGGTGTCAAAACTCCTTTACGAGTTCCATGACGCCGTCATCGGGGGCCATTCCGGTTTCCTTCGCACCTATAAGCGCTTGGCAGCGGGAGTATGTTGGCCGCTGTGTCACCTGTTGTGGAAATCCGGATTCTTTATGATCTCTAGGATATCCGGATCTTCTCTGATTTACAGAGGAGTGCTAGCTGTAAAGTAATTGTAATTAGTTTCCTAGAATAGAGGATTTGGTATTCATTCACCGTTTCCTATTTTAGGTAGTTTCTAGTTTATGTTTCTCATTGTAATCCTATTTATTGGCTGTAATATTGACCCAGAAATAAAGAGAATTTCATTCACAATTTCTCACATGGGATCCGAGCACTCTCTGAACCTCTAAAAAATTTCCGATGACCAAGTACGGGATGGCTGGTGAAAAGTTAACCGAGCCCTCCACTGAAGGATCATCGAAACCAGAGGCAGCCGTTAGAGGCAACCATGATGGATCTGAGAGTATCCAAATTCCCATTACAGGACACAAAATGGGAATAACTATCTCCAATGGTCACAATCTGTCAAGATGTTCATCTGCGGGCGAGGAAAGGATGAGTACCTCACAGGAGAAATCGTTCCTCCAAAGAATGGTGATCCGAAGTACAGAACATGGAAGGTGGAGAACAACTTGGTAATGTCCTGGCTAATTAATTCTATGACTAATGAAATTGGCGAGAATTTTCTTCTCTACAGCACGGCACAGGAAATCTGGGAGGCAGCGAAGGAATTCTATTCCAGCAAGGAAAATACCTCAGAGATATTTGAGACTGAGAGCAGTCTTCATGATCTTCGGCAAGGGGAATGTCACTCAATATTATGGCATTTTAACTCGCCATTGGCAACGACTTGATGTATTTGAGGAACATCATTGGGAATGTCCTAATGATGCAAAGAAATTCAGAGAGATAGTTGAAAAGAAAAGGATATTCAAGTTTCTTATGGGACTTAATAAGAATCTTGAGGAGGTTCGGGGGAGAATTCTGGGAATGAAACCCTTGCCCAACATCCGTGAAGCCTTCTCCGAGGTGCGAAGAGAAGAGAGCAAGAAGAAGGTGATGATGGGGGATGTTCTGGGTAATCCAACCGCAGATCAAAGTTCAACCCTTACTGCTAGAGGTTTTCAACCTAACAGCAGTGACAATCGGGGAAAGAAGGGAAGAGCATGGTGTGAACACTGTAGAAAACCTGGCCATACCCGAGATACCTGCTGGAAGATCCATGGCAAGCCTGCAAATTGGAAACCCTCAAGACCTGCTCCTGACAGAGAAAGCCGTGGCAATCATGCTGCAGCAGAAGAAGGAACACCTTCCATCGAATCAAGTCCTTTCAACAAAAAACAACTTGAGACCCTACAGAAAATGTTCTCACAGCAGGATACCAGTCACAACATCATCGGAACAGGATCAGTAGCACAAAAAGGTAATCACATTAGTGTTTTCTCTGTAAAATCCGAAAATCCAAAGGCATGGATTGTGGATTCAGGAGCCTCCGATCATATGACAGGAGATATCTCAATGTTTCACAAGTACAATCCATGTCAAGAAAACGTTACAGTGACAATAGCTGATGGATCTCACTCTAGAGTAGCCGGAACATGTTCTATTATTATTAAAGGACCTTAGTCTAAATTCTGTCCTCTATGTCCCAAATCTTGATTGTAATCTCTTGTCCATCAGCAAGCTAACTCGAGAACATAACTGTGTTGCTAAGTTTTCTTCAAATGTGTGTGAATTTCAGGATTTGACTTCGGGGAGGATGATTGGCAATGCTAAGGTGCAGTCCGGACTATTTCTTCTTAAAGCTGAGGGATCTCCTAGAGGACAAACTCATAGTGCAGTACGTGTTGAGTCAAATAAAAGCCTTTTTTCTTCCAATAAAGACAATATTATTATGTTGTGGCACTATAGATTAGGCCACCCTAATTTCTTGTATCTTCAAAAACTGTTTCCAGCATTTTTCAAAAATAAAAAGCCAAAAATGTTTGAGTGTGAAGTGTGCCAATTCTCTAAACATACTCGTATATCTTATCGCAATCTTCCATATAGAGCATCACAACCTTTTTTGATGATTCATAGTGATGTGTGGGGGCCATCTAGAATAAAAAATATCACGGGTACTAGGTGGTTTGTGTCATTTGTTGATGATCATACTAGAATCACATGGTTGTTTCTTATGAAGGAAAAATCTGAAGTCGGTCCAATCTTCAAAAAATTCAATATCATGATTCAAACCCAATTCTAGACAAAAATACAAGTATTAAAAACAGATAATGCAAAAGAATACTTTGAAATGAATCTGGGTAATTACCTTGATAGTCAGGGAATTGTTCACCAAA
>NW_010365400.1:31871-34539 GCF_000414095.1 Morus notabilis
TTTGGGTATGATCAATGTCAGACAGATCACACTATGTTTGTCAAACATGCAGCCTCTGAAAAAAAGGCAATTCTCATTGTGTATGTTGACGACATAATTCTGACTGGAGATAATCTGGAAGAAATAACCAAACTGAAGAGTTTTTTAGCAAGGGAATTTGAGGTCAAGGACTTGGGGACACTTAAGTACTTTCTAGGAATGGAGGTAGCCCGTTCAAGAAAGGGAATTTCAGTTTCTCAGCGAAAGTATGTGCTGGACTTGTTGAACGAAACAGGGATGCTTGGATCCAAGCCTGCTGACACTCCTATGGATCCCAACATAAAACTGGGAAGAAAGGATGACAGTGCACTAGTTGACAAAGGAAGGTATCAAGGGTTAGTTGGGAAACTCATTTATCTCTCCCACACTAGACCAGATATTAGTTTTGCTGTTAGTATGGTGAGCCAATTTATGAATGACCCAACAGAAGAGCACATGGAGGCAGTATACAGGATCCTGAGATACTTGAAAATGACACCAGGTCAAGGATTATTCTTTAAAAGGTCTAAAAGGAGGGAGATTGAGATCTACACTGATGCAGATTGGGCTGGGTCTATTACAGATAGAAGATCAACTTCCGGATATTGTACATATGTCTGGGGTAACCTAGTTACATGGCGAAGCAAGAAGCAGCCAGTAGTGTCTCGAAGTAGTGCGGAGGCAGAGTTCAGGGCACTCGCTCATGGTATCTGTGAAGGAATGTGGTTGAAGAGGGTACTTTGTGAACTAAAGATTCCCATTACAAAACCTATGAGAGTGCTATGCGACAATCAGTCAGCTATCAGCATAGCAAAGAATCCAGTTCATCACGACAGAACAAAGCATGTCGAGATTGACAGACACTTTATCAAAGAGAAGATAGAGGCTGAAACGATATCACTCCAATACATTCCAACCACTCAACAAATAGCAGATATTCTAACTAAGGTCATACCCAGGAAGTTTTTTGATGAACTTAATTCCAAGCTAGGATTGCTCAACATCTACAACCTAGCTTGAGGGGGAGTGTGGAAATCCGGATTCTTTGTGATCTCTAGGATCCGGATCTTCTCTGATTTACAGAGGAGTGCTAGCTGTAAAGTAATTGTAATTAGTTTCCTAGAATAGAGGATTTGGTATTCATTCACCGTTTCCTATTTTAGGTAGTTTCTAGTTTATGTTTCTTATTGTAATCCTATTTATTGGCTGTAATATTGAACCAGAAATAATGATAATTTCATTCACAATTTCTCACACCTGTCAACAATGCAAGACTGACGCTCTCTCACCAGCAGGGTTACTAAACCACTGCCGGTGCCGCAACGCATCTGGGAGGACATTTCGATGGATTTTATTTGCGGTTTGCCCAAGTCCAAAGGGGCTGATACCATCCTGGTAGTTGTGGACCGCCTATCCAAATATGCCTACTTCTGCTCCTTGGCTCACCCATTCACGGCCAAGTCGGTTGCTGAGTTATTCGCCAAGGAGATCATTCGCCTACATGGGGTGCCCCAATCCATTGTTAGCGACCGAGACCCGCTGTTTATGAGTCTTTTTTGGAGAGAAATCTTCAAGCTCCAGGGCACCCAGCTGCGTACCAGTTCCGCCTACCATCCGCAGTCCGATGGCCAAACAGAGGTAACCAATCGCTGCCTGGAAACATACTTACGCTGCTATGCTTCTGACAAGCCCCGACAGTGGCAGACATTCCTACCTTGGGCGGAATATTGGTTCAATACCAATTATTACTCGTCCACAAAACATACTCCGTTCTTCATAGGATATGGCAAAAACCCCCCTACCTTACACCGCTACGAAGAAGGGTCCGCCGTAGTGCACGGGGTTGATGAGCAACTGAGAATTCGTAACCAAACGCTGGATCTTTTAAAGGAACACCTAATGATGGCACAACAGCAGATGAAGAGGTTTGCGGATTGTCACCGCCGGGATGTGACTTTTGAGGTTGGTGACTTAGTGTTGTTGAGGCTACGCCCTTATGTCATGAAGTCGTTGGCCCGCAGGGTAAATGAAAAACTCAGTGTACGTTTTTACGAACCATTTGAAGTGTTGGCCAAAGTTAATCCTGTCGCCTACCGCCTTAAGCTTCCTTCCACGACGAAAATACACCCTGTCTTCCACGTGTCGCAACTTAAGCCGTATAGAGGACTTACGGGGATTAGCCAACCCTTGCCTTCAACCCTCTCGGACGAGCTAGAATTACAGGTGACTCCGTCAACAGTGCTGGATTCTCGGGTTAGTCTCGTGGGGGGCAAACAGGTGCCCGAGATGTTAGTGCAATGGGAGGATCTGCCGTCCTGGGAAGCTACGTGGGAGCTTGTGTTCACTATCTTGTCACGCTCCCTAAACGGGGTGGGTGACGTGAAACTCGATTTGAGATTAATAAAGCAGATTCCCAACCGGGTCCCACACTTAACTGCATAAAAATATAAATAAACGACATAATCCAGGAGCCTTTGACACACAGGGCTCCACCCCACAGGACATACAGTATCGTACATACATGCACATGTAAATAATCAATTACAATAGACATCATCCACAGTCTAGTAAATTCAAATGTCATTTATTACAAATTCTTACATATTCCTTACACTTTATGTCAGAGGATGAACACAATCCTCACTTGATC
>NW_010365400.1:36958-38756 GCF_000414095.1 Morus notabilis
AGGTGACCTACAAGGACGACCATACAGCGCCTCGAACGGTGTCATACCGATACTGGCCTGATAGCTGTTATTGTAAGCGAACTCAGCTAGGTGCAGGTATTTCTTCCAGTTTCCACCAAATTTCAGAATACAAGCACGAAGCATATCCTCCAGAATCTGAATTACCCTTTCAGATTGCCCATCAGTCTGAGGATGAAATGCTGTGCTGAAGTTCAAGTCTGTTCTCATGGTTCCCATGGTCTTGGAAACTCCTCCAATACCTTGCATTGAAACGCGTATCACGATCTGACGTGATAGACAATGGCACTCCGTGTAACCTTACGATGTGCTCCAGGTACAATTCTGATAGAATCTTCCGAGAATACGTTACACGAAACGGTATGAAGTGCGCGAACTTCGTTAACCTGTCAACCACCACCCAGATGGCATCGTGCTTCAGCTCGGTTCTCGGTAGTCCCATTAGAAAATCCATGGTGATGTGCTCCCATTTCCATCCAGGGACAGCAAGAGGTTGCAACTCCCCCGCTGGCTTCTGGTGCTCAGCTTTAACCTGGAGGCAAGTTATACACTCCGAGACATACTCACGAACGTCTCTTTTCATGCCTCTCCACCAGTACTGTCTTTTCAGGTCCTGGTACATCTTTGTACTCCCCGGATGAATAGCATACGTCGATTTGTGTGCCTCTTGCAGAATCTTCTTCTTTACCTCACCCGCCTTAGGAACAGCAAGGCGGTTGCGGAAATACAAGGCTCCGTCCTCCCGGATTCTCCAATCCTCGAATTGTTCTCCATTCTGGATCCGAATCCAAATCCCTTGGAGGTGGGGATCCTGCCATTGATTCTGTTTAACTTGTTGCACAATGTCCGGTGTAGAGACTAGATTATACACCATAGCCTGGTTATAATCTTCGTAGAACTGAAGATCATACTCACTCACCACTTCAGTACTTCTCCAATCTTTCAAAGCTAATGATGCCAGAGTCCCCGTCGACTTCCTGCTAAGGGCATCAACTACCACATTAGCTTTTCCAGGATGATATTGGAGAGTGAAGTCGTAGTCTTCCATGTACTGCACCCATCTCCTTTGCCTGAGATTCAAGTCTTTCTGAGTAAACAAGTACTTCAGACTTTTATGGTCAGAGAAGACCTGAAACTTTGCTCCATAAAGATAACATCTCCATATCTTTAGAGCAAATATCACCGCTGCCAGCTCCAAATCATTAGTGGGGTAATTCTGTTCATGTGGCTTTAGTTGTCGGGATGCGTAAGCTACAACGCGTCCACCTTGCATCAACACACAGCCCAGCCCACTCCCCGAGGCGTCAGTATATACCTCATACAGCCCTTCACTGTCAGGAATAGTCAAGACTGGTGCACTTGTCAGTCTGACCTTCAATTCCTGAAAAGCACTTTCACATTCAGCGTTCCATTCGAATCTGACTTCCTTCTTCGTCAACCGAGTCATCGGTGCAGCGATGCTCGAGAAGTCCTTCACAAAACGCCGATAATAGCCTGCCAGTCTGAGAAAACTGCGAATCTCCGCTACATTCTTCGGCCTTTCCCACTGTAGCACAGCTTCGATCTTAGAAGGATCACCAGAAATTCCCTGTCCAGAAATCACATGCCCAAGGAACTTCACTTCTGTCAGCCAGAAGTCACACTTCTCCTTCTTAGCATACAACTGGTGTTCTCGAAAAGTCTGAAGAATAATTCTCAAATGTTGCGCATGTTCTTCCCAAGTCTTCGAGTAAACCAGTATGTCGTCAATGAAGACGATCACGAACCGATCCAAGTACGG
>NW_010365400.1:39770-40231 GCF_000414095.1 Morus notabilis
GACATCTGTTGTGGCTGGTATGGTGGCATGTACTGTGGTGGCCCTTCTTGGCTGTAGGAAGTGTCACTTTGGGCTTGTTGAGCCGGTGACCGATTAGGACAATTCCTCCTAATATGGCCCACCTGCCCACAATGGTGACACCTGGGCCCGTATGGAGCATTTCTGTCACTCCCAGACGAACTACTGCCACCGCTTGCCATTTCCCCAACCATCTGTCCCTGGTTGCGGTTTCTTCTACCACTCCGCTGTGGTCCACCTGAAACAGAAGATCTACCAGAGACAGAGACTCGACCCGCCTCTTCTTCTTTCCTTTGGCGATAGGCCAAGTTATCCTGTTCCACTCTTGTAGCAGCAGCTACCAAATCCCGGAAGTTTTGAAGTCTTAGAGCCACCAAGGATCTCCTCACAGAGTTCTTGAGGCCCTTCTCAAACTTAAGACATCTCATGTGTTCAGACTCCAC
>NW_010365400.1:40868-42249 GCF_000414095.1 Morus notabilis
CACACAGGGCTCCACCCCACAGGACATACAGTATCGTACATACATGCTCATGTAATTAATCATTACAACAGACATCAACCACAGTCTAGTAAATCCAAATATTACATAAGTTTACAGAATTCTCAAATTCCTTACATTTGTCCAAGAGGATGTTCACGATCCTCACTTGATTCCAACAGCAGCACAACTCAGCTGCTCCATAGCAAATATCCAACTACTGCGCACTGCTCCTCGAGTCTCCTGGGAGGGGTTTAACATTTAAAATATAAAACGTGAGCGAAAGGCCCAGAAGGATATAATTTGAAATATTTAAAATAAATGAGTGCATGAATGAATAATTGAATACATAAATAAAATAAGACATTCAGTCCCGACAGAACAGCCGGAACCTCACATCTTTTTTCTCAAAGGAAATATAACTGAAAATAACCATATTACAGGCTTCAGCAAGTAATTAGTACAACTCTATTACCTAACCAAGTGCCTCGCCTACCCGGACCGGTTTCGGGTTCTGCCCCCGAGGATGCACTCTCAGCATCCTATCTAAGCTTACAGCAATAGACTCTATTACCTAACCAAGTGCCTCGCCTACCCGGACCGGTTTCGGGTTCTGCCCCCGAGGATGCACTCTCAGCATCCTATCTAAGCTTACAGCAATAGACTCTATTACCAATTTATAAGACCTCTTATCTTAAGAAATCATCCATTTAACATTATGAAATCATTCATATGACCCCACAACTACTCAAGCCGCGGGCCCTATGACTGGACAAGCCATGAGGTTCCATGACTAGACAAGTTATGGATTCCATGGACAGGACAAGCCAAGGATTTTCATAAACTAACAAGCCATGGTTTTTAAAACATTTTTCTTTTGCAAACCAATCCGTTTCTTTAAAACACTTTCAAGGCCAAAATCCTTTTTGAAAACAGGCTCACAAGGAAAAGGAATAAAAATCCTACCTCGCACAATCAAACCTGGGACTAGCGTTGCCCTTTTCCGGCTTCCGCTTCCTCAAGCCCCTTCAGTCTAAATCCACAGCGAGCACTGATACAAAACGACACTTTAGGATCAATTCTCAGTCCTAAAGTAATCCAATCTCAATCATATACCAAGATTTCCTATTAGTGTGCCCTAATCAAATTTCATGTTTCAATAATCAATTCCAAGGGTTTTCAATCTCAAACAAGGATTAAAGATGCTAATCCTTTTATCCAAAGTTCCCAAATGAAGCTAATTTGGGTTTTTCCCAAAAACAGGGGTCAAAATAACAATTTCAGGCCAAACAGGGTAAAACCCCGTGTACACCGGTCGACCGGTGACAGAGAAGTGCATCACCACCGGTCGGCCGGTGGTGTGCATCTGGTCGACTGGACCGGT
>NW_010365400.1:42594-50398 GCF_000414095.1 Morus notabilis
GAGAGAGAAACGCACGGGAAAGAAAAAGAAAAGGAAGGAAAAGAAAGGAAAAAGAAAAGGAAAAGAAAAGAAAAGAAAAATAAAAGAAAGTGACATGTGTAAAATATAACAGTCCAGAAATGCGCCCATACACACTTCTGGATTAAATAAATTACTGTGAATAATTTAAATACCTTAGAATTATTTAAACTCAATTAATTAAATCAGATTAGGCACGCTAATAATCTCAATTACCTTAATTAATCTCAATTAATTCTTCAGGGTGTTACATATCTAGACCCAGTTTCCAGACTTCAACCTTGGGGACAAGGTTGTTTTTGAAGGGGGAAGAGATGTTAGGACCCCTGTTTCGCCCGTCAAATTCGTCTATTCCAGGAGGAACAAAAAGGGAATATCGTTCCCTCAGGAGAGGGCGGTATAGGGTGAGATTTGGCTGACCTGGCATTCCCATTGGGATCCGGGCAGGTCATGCGCTCGTTAGGAGTTAGTTATGCATGGGGCAGACCACCAGGGGTAGTAGGTTATATAAGAGAGTTGGTAGAAGAGAGGAAGTAGGCTATTTTGGTGATATTTGAGTCTAGAGTCAGTGGAGGCAGAGGAACCTCGAATTCCTCTTATCTGTTTGTTTTCTTTTCCCTTCAGTAATAAAGAAATACTGCCCAGAAGTTCCTGGGTTTCTATCAGTTTCATTATAATTTGGTATTCATTAGTTTTTATTTTCACTTGTTCATTTTCAATTGACAACACAAGATGATATATTGGCAAACTCAAATTGGCCATTCAAGTGATGCAGCTGAGGGAAATACCTCTACACAGCTCACATTAATGACAGAAAAAGATATAATGAATAATGTCATTGGCACACAAAACCGGATACATATGGGGAGCAGGCCAAGCACCAAGAGTGCGTCCAAGAAGGAGGAGAACAGAAAATGGTTATTTCTCTACTCAAAGTTAGGAACAAATGCTTGAGACCTTTAAGACTCCGCAAATGCAGATCGATAACCTTAAGAACTTCGATGCACGTTGACAAATGGAGTTTGACAGTCTTAAGAACTTTGTGAAATTTGTTCCCGTAGTATCAACGTCCTTTTGGTGACTCATCTCCTTCAGAATAGTGTGTTTATCTATCTTTTACTCTTATTTTAGAACTTTTAGGTTTCTAGTACTTGATTTTAGAGGATGTTTATCTATCCTTATGGACGCTTTTGTCATGATTTTAGAGGAACTAATATTATGTTAGGAACCTAGCTCAGAAAATCAGCCAAACACCAATTCCACACTCACCCACACTAGAAACAACAAGAAAATGAGAATAATCGGAGGGAATTTTATTAATCCAATCAACCAAGAACACCAAATTACACTGAAATATAAAGGATAAAACGGAGAATTCGAGTACTCCGGGAACTCTTAATTTGGTGGTATTCGAGAGGCCACCGCTCTCCCAAATCTCAGTCTCTCAAAACTCTGAAAATCACAACATGCCCCTAGTGAGCTACTAAGCCCTTTATTTATACTAATTCCTACTAACACTACCAGCCCACTAACCAAACTAGTTCCCAAGTCATTAACGGATCCTAACATTACCCCCCGCCTAAACATTCACCTTGTCCTGAAGGTGAAAACTAGAAAATAAAACTGCAATAGTACATCAACATGGGAAAGACCAGAGATCTTTGTGAGCTCTATGAAACAAACAGAACTTGCTTCAAATCTTCTTGATAACTTCCATGTTTTGCCAAGTTCACTCTTCTATTTGGAACCTGAATTGTGAACCACATTGAAATCAACTATTCCTAGAAGTTCATCCAAAAAATTATCCACATAAGAATGCAAGTGCTTGCTGGTTATCCCAATCAAATTGTGTATACTAATCACCCTCCTCTCACCAGCTTTATCTTGCTGCAATTTATACTCCACCGTATCCAAGAATTTTGCCTCACTGTTCTTCAAAACACCAACAATGGAGGGAAGATGCAAGTGTACTTTCTCCATTCCTTTGTCAACACCCCCACAATTGCTAAAAACCGAACCAATAAGACCTTTTAAAATACTAGAATGGCCTCCACCTTCTTTAACTTCTTTCACTGGTGCATCAAACAGATTCTCTATGGCAATATCCTTAGAAAAGTTTGATGTCATTGAGATCTTGTTCCACGCACCTTGAAGCCCCTCATTCTTGGCATTGGTTTGAAAGTCATCTTCATTTGCAACGCCTTGGTCCACCTTCCCGATGAGATTCTTTGAAGGAAACTCTCTTTGAGCATCAATTTGCTGATCTAAAACAGCTTTAGTGTGAGCCAGAAGCAACCCACTTAAAATTCCTATTTCATGCTCTTTATTGACTTTCAACTTGGTAGTGAAATCTCTCTCAAAAACTGCATTTGATATCTCTTTCCAAGGTGCAGCAAGTACCTCGATTTGTCTTTCAGAATCAGCCTTGGTATTCGCTCGCTCTTTCGCCACGAAACTCCCACAGACGGTCTCTTCTTGCGTTGATTGGAAACACTATAGTAAATGAGCTTTCAATTCATCCCAACTGCGGAACAGTCGACAACCATCCTGCCATTGATTCCAAACCAAAGCATCACCCTCCATGGCCTCTTCCGCATCCCATATTTTCTCTCTTTCTGTCAACCTATACAACTGAAAATAACGTTCAGCTCGAGAGACCCACTCCTCAGCATTTTCTCCGGTGAACAGCGGCATCTCCATTCGCTGAAAACGCCGATCCGATCGGTTCTCCCACAGCGTGTCACGCCACCTTCCCCTTCTCCTGTTCAAAACCCTAGGTTCTCCTAACCAACAAGATGGTGAACCTCTATTCACCTTGCCCATATCCGATCGAAAAACCCAAGGATCAGCCCCAAAATCACTTCGTGACTTTTCACATTTTGAGGACCCGGCCCAAATTTCGCTGGAATTTCGAAACCCAGCTCCAATGGCGTCAAACTTAACCGGAATCTTACTAGAAGTGCGACGTCCAGCCGCCACAATGCCGAAATTGGCCCTGCACACGCCGTAACTGGAAGATCCGGTCTTGCCTTTGCTGGAATCAACCTGAATCTCGCCGGAATCCACCTGAATCTCGCCGGAATCAGGTGACCCAGTCCTAACCCAGTCGGAATCTGCCCCAACCATGACGGAATCACGAGACCCAGTCCAATTCGCTGCATAATCTTCCCCGAACACGCTTGAATTCCAAGACATTACCTTAAACTCGTTGAAATTAGCCAAAACGGCACTCGACTGAGTTGAAACGACACCGGAACCGCGAGACCCCTTCCAAATCTGGTTAGTATCAGACTCGGACGTACCGAAATCGCGAAGCGCAGCCCTGACGACGCTCAATTCTGTCGCGAATCTGCTGCCATTCACTTAAGATCTAGATGATCTAGCTCCAGATTGCCAAGATTTTTCCCGATCTTCGACCTTGCGCGATTCCGGATCTGGTTGCGCCCCATCTGGCGTCGTTTGTCGATGTTGACGCTCCAACTCCATCATGGTTCCGCAGTTCGAAACCCTTGCTTCGTAATTCCAATCAGATCGCGGAACCCGATGTTCAGTGCACAGATCTGATCGCAACTCACTCCAACCAGATTGCAACGCGTTCGTCGTCGTTCGCCAACGCTGTTCTTCTGGTTGCGACCACGTATCTTTTGCCGGCGTTATCCCACTTTCAGCCACCCAAGCTTTGCGGTCCTGCTCCTCTAACAATCGAATGATCCGCTTCACACTTTGAAGCGTCGATTCCAATTTCTCTTTCATTGATTCCATTTACTCTTTTCTCTTTTTTTGTTTTTTTTTTCGAGAATCGACTGCTCTGATACTAAATTGTTAGGAACCTAGCTTAGAAAATCAGCCAAACACCAATTCCACACTCACACATACTAGAAACAACAAGAAAATGAGAAAAATCGGAGGAAATTTTTTTAATCCAATCAGCCAAGAACACCAAATTACACTGAAATGTAAAGGATAAAACGGAGAATTCAAGTATTCCGGGAACTCCTAATTTGGTGGTATTCGAGAGACCACCACTGTCCTAAATCTCAGTCTCTCAAAACTCTGAAAATCACAACATGCCCCTAGTGAGCTACTAAGCCCTTTATTTATACTAATTCCTACTAACACTACCAGCCCACTAATCAAACCAGTTCCCAAGTCATTAACGGATCCTAACATATTATGTTTTGACAGTTTAGATATCTTCTATCTTTGTTTGCCCAAATCTTAAATGCCTCTCTTGCTCTTCTTTTGGTGAGTCGTTGCCTTATCTATCTCATAATTCTTTTGTGTATCTTTTCTATTACTGGGTTTATTTTGTTGGTTTTGGGCGCTGATTAGGCTGTCATGAACATGCCTTAGCTCCTTCTACAGCACCTGAGGGTCCGTTTAGCCATGGTGAGTTTCTGTGTGTGTGTGTGTGTGTGTGTGTGTGTGTATTAATTTATCAATTCAGAGATCTTACTCAGTTAATCTTTAAAATGTGAGTTTTTTTCCTGTCAGAATCTTACTATTTAGCAACTTAATATTGAATCTTAATATTGAAGGGAACAGTGCACTAAAGATGGAAGTTATTCTTTGATAAATCTTAGTTCTTTTTAGTTAGTGTTTGAGAACTAGGTTCATTCTTTTGTGCTCTTTTTTTTTTTCTCTTTCCTTTTTAACATCGTCTTTTTTTTTCCTTCTTTCTCTAGCTTTTTCCTTTGCCTTTTGTTTGTGCTCTCACTCTATGCATTCGGATGAACAAAGAGCCATCAATTCGGGATGTGAGAGCGACCATGATCAGAGTAATTGTTGTGAATCAATTCGGGATGTGATTCTTTGCCACAAAATTGTTGTTCTTTTTACACAAAAAAAATTCTTGTTTTTAGGGATTTTTGGGTGCGTTTGTTTGGGCTATCCAATTGGAGTTGGCCCAACTCAGTCATTTTTGTGTCCAATTATACGTTCGGTAACCCAACTTGGAATTGCAAACTCGAGTGTGAATTCAAGTTATGAAACATCAACTACCCCTTGAATTCCATTTACTCGAGTCTGTCCTCTACAGTACAGATTCTCTGCAGAATCACATTTTCACTGGCATGGGTTACCGTTGCTTGTCCTCTCTCCTTCCTTTCCCATCTGCTTCCTGCTTGGCTCACGAGAAAGGGGAAGGTTTCTCTTCTCCCACCATCTCCTCCAGCCTGATTTTTCAGTTGGATTCCCTGAGAAAGGTGGTTCATCACAGTTCTGTCGCTGGGCTTGTGCAAATCGAGGGGGCGTGGTTTTTCCCTTCATCGTTCACCCATAAATCTGTCATAGACCACCCCTATTCGTGATTTTGAGCCAAAGAACAAACCCAGATCCATTTCCTCATCTTGCCCGTCTTCGTCAGTTTTCAAAACGGCGACAATTGCTCCGAATAGAGTGAAGCGGAATCTTCATTTGGCCGAATTATTGAGTCGATGTAGTGTGAGATGTCGTTTCCGAGTGCGTAGCCGTTGTCTCCGGTACAGGTGTTTCCGTTGTCGTTGCCTTTGCCGAACTTCTTTAGCAGATCCATCGGGGTCGCGTTTGGGCGTAATCGAAGCAGAGCAGGCAGTGTCATCTACAGGATCAAACACGGTAAATACTCGCCCACTTTTGCTTGCCATTTCATTTTGACTCCATTACGAATATGTCTTGGCCCCTAATATTGGGATTGAAAGCGTTTGAAGCTTATGGTTGAAGTCGTGGAAGTGATATACTATCAGCTGTGCAATTTTTTTTCTGCCATACTATTAGCTGTGCATTTTGTTTAGCTTGAGATAATCGCAGAAAAAAACGAATGCGAGAGTGTAGGAAATGTGCAATTTTTGTTTAGAAAGTTCACTAGGCTTGTTGAGTGAATTTGGTAGATTTTTTAAGCCTTCTGAGGAAATTGTTCAAGCGAAAGCAACTAATGAAAACTGATCTTCTAGTGATAGTGAACATCTAGCATCTCGAGTTCCTTTGTTAACAAGTCCATCTGCAACGAAGTTTAGGCCACCAAGAGGCATGTAAATCATCTAGAAGGATAAGGAGGACGTTTAGGCCACTAGGACGTTTAGGCCACTTGCTTAATTCACAACAACTATATATGATGCTTTTGGCATTGGATTTCTTGTGTTCTAGTGCCTTTTCATCTGGTGAAATCTTGTTGTAGAAAGTAACAAAAGAGTTCAACATTTTTATTCTTTATTCCCCGGAGAGGAAGAAAAAAAAATGAATTAGGATATTTGAGAAGAGGATGACACATTTAACTTGGAAATCCTGTTGAACCTTAGGGCTGAAATGATACCAAAGATCAAGAATGAAATTAGGTTGATGTTGCTGCGTCCTTGTGTTTCAGTTTTTGCATATATTCAGGGAATTGTGACACAATATAGGGAACTTATTGGAATACAAACGTAAGACTTTTCCACCCACTCATAGGATCCTGGGATTATGGATTTGTGGATTCCAAATTACTTTTGCTGATACTTCACAGATAAGTGGTTACATTTATGAATCTTTACATGGTTAGACTGAATTATGGATTGGAACTATATATGCATGTTACTCAACTGTAGTTATTGGTGAGACTTTAATATAATGAATATATGGTTGTTGAAGTTGCTCTTATTCTGTCTATTGGGTCAAGCATAGGTTTATGTGTTTAATATTTATTTTTGTAAGGGTCAATTATAGTTATTATTAGCTTGTATTTATCTATCCTTGTAGACTTACATGCTACTATCAATTAACTATATAGAAGTAAACTATATTGACATTGTATTTATAATACGATGTGAATTTGTATAGTTTATATATTTATGTATTTGTATACATGACTAAGCTGGGAGTACCGCATTGATGATGACCTACATGACTAATATCTTTTAAAGTTGAAAAAAGAATGAGCAGTTGGCAAAGGGACAAAAACAAAACACCTAGAACACTACACAACACAACACTTCAGTAAGAGAGAGAGAGTGCGTGTTTTCTTTATTGTAGGACTTGCCCAGTAAGTACACTTTGCTGTGATTAGCAAAGAAAAAAGTACTATTTGCTTTGTCTGTCTCTTTGTTTGCTTCTCTCTACACTCATTGGTTGATGTTGGGGACTCAGAAGTAGTAAATACCTCACAACTAGTTTTTCTTTGCTGCAATTCCGACATACCATGTATGCAACTCTTTCTCCTGATATAGATTCGATTGTTAGCATTTTTTTTTCATGCGCTTTTTCTGTTGTTGTTATGTGTGTGTGTGTGTAATGGTTACATTTTACTACTCAGAAGTAGTAAATACTTGACAACTAGTTTTTCTTTGCTGCAATTTCGACATACCATGTATGCACCCCATTTAACGGTTTTAGGAATTGTTACATTTTGTATTCTTGTATCAAAGAGTAATGGTTACATTTGTATTCATGTGTCTCGTGTTAAATGGTGTGTGGTGGTAGATGCCGAGAGGGGGAAAGGATGAGGACACTACTCTTCATTGGAATCAAAAGCAGAAGGAGGAGTTATTGCAATGCCTCGCAGAGTATAACCGTAACTACAATGGTAGGAAACCGACCCAAAAAACTTGGGAAGACTAGGCTACTGAACTACAAGAACATTTTAATGACCTAGTTACGGCGGCGAAGGTGTCACGCCCCCCAAACGGGGTGGGTGACGTGGGACTCGATTTGGGATTTATAGAGCAGATTCCCAACCGGGTCCCACACTTAACTGCATAAAAATACAAATAAACGACATAATCCAGTAGCCTCTGACACACAGGGCTCCACCCCACAGGACATACAGTATCGTACA
>NW_010365401.1:0-1156 GCF_000414095.1 Morus notabilis
TTTGTGAACATTACATTTCATCAAAATCATGTCAAAATAAAAACAAAAGGGAGTTTCTCCGGTACAACTCTCTTTTTGAAACTAACGGTAGGTTTTGTAAAAATTAATGTTGACTTCACTCTTATTGGGTTTGAGACTGCGGGTCTACTATTGGACTGATTCGACCAGCGGAACATGTATTTCACGGTCCACGTGTAGAATGATGATAAAATCGAGGAAGTTGAGAGTTCCAGATCAACAAATTATCTATCTTTTTTTAATAAAACTCTGTCTTGTGGGGCCCAATGTCCATCCCACTTTCCCTTTCTTTCATCTCTGATATTTTATGAATAAAATTTTTCTATTAGATTATTTTTACAAAGCCTCTCTCTGAGAATTTGGCTAACTTCTCTTTCATTTTGGTTGCTCTGACAATGGCATTTTTCAGCATCTCCTTTATTGCTTCCCTGCTTTGATCTTTCTGCAGTATTTTGAGAAATAGAACCTTTCGCCTATTAAAATACAATGATAATTTCTCAGGATTCTACAACTTACCCAAAAACTTAGAGTGAGATGGATCTTGTCATGTAATTCCTTTGATGTTTAGTCTGTGGGTTTTTTTTTTTTTTTTCCCGAGGTGAAACTTGAATTTTGTTTAAATTCATAAACCACCAGCCAAAACGAGAGAGCCAAGTCCATGTTGGTTATTTTATTTTATTTTTTTTGCTCATCTGTCCGTTTTTTGATTATATTCATGGGTATAATGATTTTGTTTTGTTTTAAGTTTGGGGTGCCTTCGGATCGCATTTGCTGTGGACGATGTGGTGGAGCTTCACAGGTAATCGGAATATATGATGATTTATTAAAGCATAGGTGAAGACTTCCTTTGAATCAACGGAGTACATATGAGGCTGTGTTTTAGATCGGGATCTTGGTTCACCAAGATCTTTCGAACTCACAGGATAAAGTATTAACATCCCACTTTCCCTTTCTTTCATCACGTGAAACTCAAGGATAAAGTATTAACATCCCACTTTCCCTTTTTTTCATCACGTGAAGTGGTGTGGCAGTAGGGCTGGCAATTCGTGTTTACGTGTCGTGTTTGGGTCGACATAATTATGGTACAACACGATTATAGTGAATACGAACATGACACGATTAATAAACGTGTCAAAAA
>NW_010365402.1:0-709 GCF_000414095.1 Morus notabilis
AAAGATTAGGCCCCATGCCGCTAGGAAGGCATTCACCGACGCAGGGATCGACCCCCTGCACTTTTACCTTATCATTCTGACCCCCACCGACAGGGCTTACAACCCTCCCCCCCGGTCACATGACTGTGTATACCCGAGCGCTCACATTTGGGCTAACTCTGCCCTTCCATCCGTTCATGAAGGCCCTCTGCAGCCTCCACAGGATTTCTCCCACACAGTTGTCTCCCAATTGTTGGGTGACAATAAACTCAATGATAATACTATGGAGGAAATTTTTGAGTCTCGATCTAACCGTCGAGGAATTCTTGCACTGCTACTCCCTTCGGGCCTCCCCTAACCAAAAGGGATTCTTTTACATAGCCTCCCATGCTAAGTCCAAACCTCCTGTCCCCCCCGTGGTCGTCGGGAAGACCACCAGCGCTCACGGGTGGAAGCCCTAATTTTTCTTCCTCGGGGGGAATTTCAACTCTCACCCCCTCGACGACGAGCGACCGTTAGGGACTCAGACATTATTCAACAAATATTGTAGGTTCCCTCGCTTTTCCTTTTCTTTTGAGATTTTTGTGCCGCTGTCGAGGTTTTTGTCACTTACCGTTCCCACTCGTAGGTGACGAAGTCGATCGCCTAAGGCTCTCCTCAGCCGCTCTCGCTCGCCTCGAGAAGATATTGTCCCTTTCTCCCGATCGTCAACGTGCCTCGATCCTCAACA
>NW_010365403.1:0-1231 GCF_000414095.1 Morus notabilis
ATTATAGCATATTTTTTAAAAATAGTAAATTATAGTATAATTTGATATTCTAAATTTTAAAGATTAACCTCCTTTTCCACCTCACTTTTCCCCTCTAAATATCTATTTTTTAAAAAAATAGTAAATTATAGCATATTTTTTAAAATAGGTAGATTATAGTAAAGTCCACCATGGTCGGGATCGGAGGCCGGTTTCGGCAATTGGCGGCCTGCTCCGGCGATCAGTGACCTTTTTCGACAACCGATGACCAATGACCGTTTAACACTGTATTTACCGATAAATACCGTATTTACCATTTAATATCGTATTTACTAGTAAATATAATATTTACCTGAAAAGCCGACTATCGACTCTGGTGACCGTTTAACGCTGTATTTATAGGTAAATACCGTATTTACTAATAAATATCATATTTACTAGTCAATATCATATTTATCTGAAAAATTGGACCACCGACATTGGTTACCGTTTAACACTGTATTTACCGGTAAATATTGTATTTACTAGTAAATATCATATTTATCTGAAAATTCAGACACCGACTCCGGCGACCGTTTAACATTGTATTTACCAATAAATAACGTATTTACCAGTAAATACTGTATTTACCAATAAATACCGTAATTACTAGCAAATATCATATTTATCTGAAAATTCAAGCACCGACTCCAACGACCATTTAACACTGTATGTACCGGTAAATATCATATTTATTAGTAAATATCATATTTATCCGAAAACTTAGGCACTAATCCGGCGACCGTTTAACACTGTATTTAGTAGTAAATACCGTATTTACTAGTAAATACCGTAATTACTAGTAAATATAATATTTATATGAAAATTCAGGCATTGACTCTGACGACCATCTAACACTGTATATACGGCTAGTAAATATGATATTTACCCAAAAATTTGGCCGTCGACTCCAACGACCGTTTAACACTGTATTTACCAGTAAATATTGTATTTACCAGTAAATATTATATTTACTAATAAATATCGTATTTACTAATATATATCATATTTATTCAAATATCTAAACATCGATTTTGATGATTGTTTAAAAATGTATTTACCATAAATATCATACATATGAGATTCTAAAACAAAACATAAAATCTATCTATACGCAATAGTTCCTCTTATAAACAAAGCAGAATAGAAGCAATTGCACACTATAAATTTGCGAATAATATTATTCTCAGGCACAAGGAAATCAAGAACCAGC
>NW_010365404.1:0-810 GCF_000414095.1 Morus notabilis
GAAAATACAAAATTGAGGAAGCCTACATCTCACAAAGGTAAACATTTCAATGCTTTCTTGTTTTAGTCTTAAATTAGGAACTCTTTATCAGGCAATTGTAAGAAACTGCAGGAACTTCTAGTACTCCAAATTGTTCACCAAGTTCTTCACCCGATGATTACAACAAGGCGTCTACTGGATCTGGTTCTATATCTCATCAACCATATATGAAGGCACAAGGGCCACAAGATAATTGTGACACTAACAACGTCGATACCATAAGGACCCTTGCTTGTAATGAGGAGACGGCTATGGTGCAGAGGGAAGGAAATTCTGCAAAAGTTAAAGCATATTCTGATTGTTCGCTAGATATTTCTCAGATTTCAGGGCCAGGTGGGAGATCCAAGCCTACGCCTCTTAGTCAAATTGGATTCCGAGACCCTGCAAGTGTTGGTGCTGGACAGCAACTGACGCTGTTAAGCATAGAGGTGTGTTTAGTTGTACTTTACTACATTGGAGTTGTTGCAAATTAGAATAACATGAAAGAACTTTGGTCCCATATTTGATATGTTCACCATAGATCATGTTAGTCAGAACTTTATTATCTTTGTTCATCCAATGTCGTTTATTCTTGTTATTAACGTTTATAGTCTCCTCCAGAATTTTGGCCAGTAGAATTCATGCGTGACATTGATCCAATTTGAATGTGACATTTGTAATAGGTTCAAGTAGCATCAAGAGGAGATCTTCTGCCTGATCCTCGGTTTGATGCCGTCAATGTTATAACTCTTGCTGTTCATAATGACAGTGATTTTGATGTTGAACTCCATG
>NW_010365405.1:0-516 GCF_000414095.1 Morus notabilis
TATCAAAAACTTTTGTTTAGGAAAATAGTACAAATAAGCTTTAAATGTACAACTAATAACCTAACCCTATTTTAAACTTTAAATTTGAGACAACTAAAACACATATTATAAGGATAACCACTTCCCTAAAATCTCAAAGCCCAAATATGAATATCTAATCAAGATAATTTTAAATTCAAATAATATCTAATAGTAATTCAAAATCTATATAAGATTATCTCAATTCTAAAAATACTTCCAACTATTGCATCACTAAATCACCTTATTTATTCATTCATTGTAGTCAAATTATTATTTGAATTATGTTCCACGTCTCCTTCCATTACGTTTTGATTTAATCTTTTTACAGGAAAAGTTACCTCCAAGATTGGTATAATAAATTTTTAGGCACTTATATCAAATCATAAAGAAATATAATGGAAAGACAATAGGATTGGAAAGAAAATAAGGAGGAGAATAGGGATCATTGACTCTTTATTTACTTGTCTATCAAATGGTGTAAAATAAAAATCCAAT
>NW_010365406.1:0-3022 GCF_000414095.1 Morus notabilis
TTACGTCTGAAGTTGTGGCAAAATTTCCAGGAAGGCCTGATAATATTAAAAGAGCTCCTTCAGGAGATTTTTGGGTAGCAGTGAACATACCAAGGACAGGAATAAGAATCAATGGAGCTGGCAAACTCCAGTTCGAAATCGCAATTTAATTACCACAATTCAGATTCTACAATTCAAACCGGATCACTCCAATTTGAACAGCGAACCAAAAGATATCCATATTAATGCTTTGTGATTTTGAACTTTTTATTCAGGTCCAAGGCTCTTTGTGATGGAACAAATGATCCGGCTTTGCGTCCTATTTGTGGGAGACCATTAGGTATTGAATTCTTCCACAGGAAGAATATGCTATTTATTGCTGATGCTTTTCTAGGGTTGTTTGTGGTTGGACCAAATGGAGGACTTGCAACCGGACTTGCTACTGCTGCAGAAGGAACACCCTTCAGATTTCTTAACGGTTTGAGTGTTGATCAACATACTGGAGACGTTTATTTCACAGATTTCAGTTCAAGATTCTTGCAAAGGTATTCCCCTAGCAAAGTTAAAACTTTTACTTTCATTCATTTATTTTTTCCAATTTGTTTTAATTAATTTTTTATGGACCCCGGATTGGGGAATTTGAAATCAACATCTTAAGATAGAGTTAATTGTGGGTTTATGTGAAGCTATACGCCTAGAATTAGCAAAATGGTATTGTTCATGTATTCTTTTCTATCTTTTTTTTTTCTTTTAGTTAATATCATAATTGACTAACAATAAATAAATACACTTTTCAGCCAAAAAAAAAAAAGCAAAAACATTAAATAAATACGCAATATAGATATAATCATTTTTTCAATTAAAATCTTGTCAATTCTTGAATAATACAACTACGCGTGCCCACACAAGCATGTATATATACACACACACATACATACACACTACATATATTTTGTTCGGATTATTTTCACAAGCACGTCTTGAATTTTAGGGTCCTTCTGATCACTTTATCTTATAAACTTTAAAAACTCTCACATTCTTCCTTAAGTTTTCAATTAATCCCAAGTAATCCGTTTAGTTAGAATTTCTATTGGAAACACTTATAAAAAAGCATAGTGCAGTCACGTAATTTTTCTGTTATAGTATCTATTAAAACTAAATGGAAAAGATCCCACAACTACACTTGACCTTTTATTTTGTTGTATGTTTTTAATAGAAAATTTAACAAACAGGTTAAGCGGGATTAATTCAAAGTTCAAGAGCAATGTAAAATATTTTAAAATTCAAGGGACAAAATTAAGAAAGACCCAAAAGTTGAGAGGCTCATATGAGATTAACCGTTTTTATTAATATGTTACAGATTGTATATTGGGGTGTGCCCTAGCTAGTCTTAATTTATCCACAAATAATATCTTGTAACAGTTCATTGTAAAAGTTCATTTATTGAGAGTTGTATTAAATTTAGTCTGCAATTTAAAAAATGTAACAGTGTTAATTACATACTTTATATTAAATATGAGAAGTTGTATCAAATTTTATTTGTGAACTGAAGAATGTTTAAGTTAGTCCTTTTATTATATAGATGGAAAATATTAGGACTATTATGTAGCTTACACCTCGTTCTAAATCACTTTTTAAAGCACATTTTTGTTTTTTGTTTTTGAAAGAATGTGAGTTTTTGTCTTATTTTTAGAAAATACTTATAGTAATATTATTTTTTACTTTTTCTTTCAATTTATTATCAATTTTTTTGCTTGTTAAAAAAATTAAAAAAACACTTTTTTTTAAAATGAAATTTTCTTGTGTTCTAAAATCAAGATCAAGATTGGGGTTGAGGTTGGGGTTGGATTTGATTAGGGCTCTGGTTTTAATCTTGGCCTCATCCATGTTAGTCTTGACCTTAACCCCAACCTCGACTCCCTATTTAGACCCTGACGCCAACCTCGACCTCTACTTTCGATCCTCAACCCTAACGTTTGTTGGTTTTAATGCAAAATAATAATAATAATAATAATAATAATAATAATAATAATCATAATCATAATCATAATCATAATCATAATCAAAATCATAATAATCATAATCATAATCATAATCATAATAATAATCATAATAATCATAATCATAATCATAATAATAATCATAATCATAATAATAATCATAATCATAATCATAATAATCATAATCATAATAATAATCATAATAATAATAATCATAATAATCATAATCATAATAATAACAACAACAACTACTACTACTACTATTACTTCCATATATCTTGCAGCCAAATCCTGGACGCAATTGCTGCCAATGACTCAACAGGAAGGTTACTAAAGTACGATTGCAGAAGTAAAAAAGTTAGAGTGCTACTAAGTGCCCTTTCTGGGGCAAACGGTGTTGCAATCAGTTCAGATCCTCGTATTTACTTGTAGCTGAGACCATAGCTTACAGAACTCGAAGATTTTGGCTACGTGGGACCCGAGCTTTTACGTCTGAAGTTGTGGCCAAATTTCCAGGAAGGCCTGATAATATTAAAAGAGCACCTTCAGGAGATTTTTGGGTGGCAGTCAACATACCGAGGACAGAAGTACCAAGTTCAGTACCTGCAGAAATTAGAATCAACGGAGCTGGCGGTAATTTGCAGACTTTGCCTCTAGACCAATACTATAACACTACTGTAAGTGAGCTTTTACAGCGTGGTTCGCGATACTATGCTGGATCTGCCCAAGCCGATTTTGTTGGTGTTTTCAACACATGAAGTTCAATTGGGTTTTGGCCAAATTATTTCCTTGCTGACTAAAACTATATATAATAAAAGCTTGGATCTGGGTTTATAACTTGCTGGAAATACCAACTTATTAATTAGTACTACTATTTATCAATTGAGCTCCACCGCCATTTTTCAGATTTCGTATGAACAACAAAAGTTGACAAATTATCGGCAACTAAGTTCCATTCACAATAAACAGGAGAAGCAGTACTGAAAGTAACACATGAGAGATAGTCCGTAACATTAGACTAGCAAGGCATAAATTTCCAAGCA
>NW_010365407.1:0-760 GCF_000414095.1 Morus notabilis
ATATACATATTTAAGTTTCATACCATTTTTATTTTGGTCATTTTACATATCCACAACAATTCAACTTTAAAATTTACCAAACGCTATTACACTGATTTTAAAATCAACACAGTTAGTATAATTACAGTTTATTAAACATTCAGCTGTTTCTTGTAACAACTGCTTTTTCTTTCAACACAGTTAAAAATAATTTTTTTAAAATTCACGGCACTACCAAATTAAACCTTGGAAGCCTTTGGTGGTTTGGCCTCACAAATTTTACTGGGGACATTTTGGGGAAAAAGGGAAAGGAATATTCCTGTTTTATGAAAATGACGTTGCTCTGCTCAACTTGGATGGAAAAGGGGACCAGGATTCACTAAGAAAGCCACTTTTGGCTTAACTAGGCCACATGTGTTGCGTCGTATTATCTCTTTTCCCTTTTTTCTTTCTTCACAAAACTTTTTAAAAAATCCTTCTCATGACAATAATTTATCAGCTAAACTTGATCTAACTTTTTTTTTTTTGAACATTTTTTTTTTATGGTGAAGAAAGTTATTCTACTCCACCAGTAAGAATTGTATCTTAATTATTGAATTAGTTTTTTAACAATCTAATTTAGAATAAGAACAATTCTGTGTCACCGTGTATGCAGACATGCATACATTTAAGACTAATTCAACATTTAAAAATAATAGTTACTATTGACAGTGCAAAACAGCCTCTCCCACCGAAAAGAGAGATATATATATATATATATATATATATTTATATATTGGTT
>NW_010365408.1:0-1316 GCF_000414095.1 Morus notabilis
AGGGTTCAGGGTTCAGGGCTCAGGGCCAGGGCTCAGGGCTAAGGGCTCAAGGTTCAGGGTTCACGATTCACGATTCAGGGTTCACGGTTCAGGGTTCAGGATTTAGGGTTCAGGGTTCAGGGTTCAGGGTTCGGGGTTCAGGGTTCAGGGTTTGGGGTTCGGGGTTTAGGGTTTAGGGTTTGGGGTTAAGGGTTTGGGGTTCACGGTTTAGGGTTCAGGGTTCAGGGTTTAGGGTTCAGGGTTTGGGGTTTGGGGTTTGGGGTTCAACGTTCAGGGTTCAGGGTTCAGGGTTCGGCGTTCGGGGTTCGGTTGTCAAGGTTCAAGGTTCGGCGTTCGGGGTTCATGGTTCACAGTTCAGGGTTCAGGGTTCTTGGTTCAGGGTTCAGGGTTTAGTGTTCAGGGTCCAGGGTCACAGTTCCGGGCACAGGGTTCTGGGTTTAGGGTTCAGCGTTCTGGGTTCAGGCTTGGGGGTTTAAGGGGTTTAGGGTTTGGGGTTTGGGGTTCGGGGTTCAGGGTTCAGGGTTCATGGTTCACGGTTCGCGGTTCGGGGTCAGCGTTTTGGGTTTAGGGTATGACAACTTTTGGTGTCGGAACGGGGCCCATCAGCCGTTAGATCGAACCTCTCTTCACGATCTACAGCTGCCACGGTTTTGGTGAAAACTTTTGATGTCCTAATGAGGCCCCGATGGGTTAGATCGAAGCACTCTTCGCGCCCTACAACTGCCACGGGAACGGTGACAACTTTTGGTGTTGAAATGGCACCCATCAGCGGTTTGATCGAAGCTCTCTTCGTGATCTACAACTGCCACAGGAACGGTGAAACTTTTGGTGTCGTAACGGGGCCCATCAGCTGTTGGATCGAAGCTCTCATCGTGATCTATGAATGGCACGGGAATGGTGAATACTTTTGGTGTTGTAACGAGGCCCATAATCCGTCAGATCAAAGCTCTCTTCGCCCTCTACAACCGCCATGAAACCGTGACAATTTTTTGTGTCGTAACGAGCCCCATTAGCCATTAGATCGAAGCTCTCTTCACAATCTACAATGGCCAAAGGAACGCTCAAAACTTTTGTTGTATAACGGTGCCCATCAACCGGTAGATCTAATCTCTATTTACGCTCTACAACTGCCACGGGAACGGTGACATCTTTTGGTGTCGTAACGAGGCCCATCATCCATCATATTGAAGCTCTCTTCGTGCTCTATAACTACCACAGAAACGGGGTAAACCTTTGGTGTTGTAACGGGGCCGGCCCCCGTACGGACCCGGGGTGGCCCCGGCGCGGCCCCGGGGCGGCCCCGGTACAGCCCCGGG
>NW_010365408.1:2139-3409 GCF_000414095.1 Morus notabilis
CGGTGCGGCCCCAGGGCGACCCGGGGTGACCTGGTACGGCCCCGGGGCGGCCCCCTTATAGTCCCGGGGTGGCCCCGGTACGGCCCCGGGGTCACGATTCAGGGCACAGGGTTCTAGGTTTAGAGTTCAGCGTTCTGGGTTCAGGGTTTGGGGTTTAAGGGGTTTAGGGTTTGGGGTTTGGGGTTTGGGGTTTGGGGTTCGTGTTTCAGGGTTCAGGGTTCAGGGTTCGGGGTTCAGGGTTCGGGGTTCAGGGTTTAGGGTTTAGGGTTTGGGGTTTGGGGATTGGGGTTTGGGGTTTGGGGTCTGGCATTTAGGGTTTACGGTTTAGGGTTTACAAGTTAGGGTTTAGGGTTTGGGGTTCAGGGTTTAGGGTTTCGGGTTTCAGGTTTCAGGTTGCGGGTTTCAGGTTTCAGGTTTTGGGTCTGGGGTTTAGGGTTTAGGGTTTAGGCTTTGGGGTTTAGGGCTCAGGGTTCAGGGCTCAGGGCTCAGGGCTCAGGGCTCAGGGCTCAGGGCTCGGGGCTCGATGTTCGGGGTTCGGGGTTCAGGGTTCGGGGTTTGGGGTTCACGGTTGACGGTTCAGGGTTCAGGGATCAAGCTTTAGGCTTCAGGGTTCAGGGTTCAGGGTTTGGGGTTCAGGGTTCGGCGTTCGGGGTTCAGAGTTCATGGTTTACGGTTCAGGCTTCACGATTCACGGTTCAGGGTTCACGGTTCACTGTTCATTGTTCAGGGTTCAGGGTTCAGGGTTCAAGGTTCAGGGCTCAGGGTTTAGGGTTCATGGTTCAGGGTTCAGGGTTTTGGGTTCAGGGTTAGGGGGTTAAGGGGTTTAGGTAGTTTAGGGTTTAGGGTTCGGGGATAAGGGTTCGGGGTTTGGGGTTTGGGGTTTGGGGTTCAGGGTTCTGGGTTTGGGGTTTGGGGTTTGGGGTTTAGGGTTTACGGTTTACGGTTTAGGGTTTAGGGGTTAGGGTTTACGGTTTGGGGTTTAGGGTTTAGGGTTTAGGGTTTAGGCTTTGGGGTTTGTGGTTTGGGTTTAGGGTTTCGGTTTTCGGGTTTCAAGTTTTGGGTTTGGGGTTTAGGGTTTAGGGTTTGGGGTTTAGGGTTCAGGGTTCAGGGCTCAGGGCTCTGGGCTCAGGGCTCAGGGTTCTGTGTTCGGGGTTCGGGGTTCAGGGTTCGGGGTTCGGGGTTCGGGGTTCGGTGTTCAGGGTTCAGGGGTTCGGGGTTCGGGGTTCGGGGTTCAGGGGTCCAGGGGTTCGGGGTTCAGGGTTCGGGGTTC
>NW_010365408.1:3434-5317 GCF_000414095.1 Morus notabilis
TTCAGGGTTCGGGGTTCACGGTTCAGGGTTCAGGGTTCAGGGTTCAGGGCTCAGGGCTCAGGGCTCAAGGCTCGGGGCTCGGGGTTCGGGGTTCGTTGTTTGGGGTTTGGTGTTCGGGGTTCGGGGTTCTGGATACGGGGTTTGGGGTTCGGGGTTTTGGGTTTGGGTTTCAGGGTTCGGGGTTCGGTGTTTAGGGTTTAGGGTTTGGGTTTAGGGTTTAGGGTTTGGGGTTTAGGGTTTAGGGTTTGGGGTTTAGGGTTTGTGGTTTCGGCTTTAGGGTCTAGAGTTTATGGTCTAGGGTTTAGGGTCTGGGGTTTAGGTTATGGGGTTTAGGGTCTGGGATTTGGGGTTTGGGGTTTGGGGTTTAGCGTTCAGGGTTCACAGATCAGGGTTCAGGGCTCAGGGCTCAGGTCTCAGGCCTCAGGGCTCAGGGTTCAGGGTTAAGCGTTC
Organism: Morus notabilis; assembly: GCF_000414095.1. Classification (NCBI taxonomy): domain Eukaryota; kingdom Viridiplantae; phylum Streptophyta; class Magnoliopsida; order Rosales; family Moraceae; genus Morus; species Morus notabilis. The sequence continues at coordinate 3,885 of NW_010365408.1, forward strand.
AGGGTTTAGGGTTCTGGGTTTAGGGTTTAGGGTTTGGGGTTTACGGTTTGGAGTTTACGGTTAACGATTCACGGTTTAGGATTCAGGGTTCAGGGTTCAGGGCTCAGGGCTCAGGGCTCCGGGCTCGCAGCTTGGGGTTCGGTGTTCGGGGTTCAGGGTTCAGTTTCAGGGTTCAGGGCTCAGGGCTCGCGGCTCGGGGTTTGGTGGTCGGGGTTCAGGGTTCAGGGTTCGGGGTTCGGCGGTTGGGGTTCAGAGTTCATGGTTCACGGTTCAGGGTTCACGGTTCATGGTTCGGGGTTCACGGTTCACGGTTCATTGTTCAGGGTTTAGGGTTCAGGGTTCAGGGTTCAAGGTTCAGGGCTCAGGGTTCAGGGTTCAGGTTTCAGGGTTCAGGGTTCAGTGTTAGGGGGTTAAGGGGTTTAGGGAGTTTAGGGTTTAGGGTTTAGGGTTTTGGGTTTAGGGTTCGGGGTTGAGGGTTCGAGGTTCGGGATTTAGGGTTCGGGGTTCAGGGTTCTGGGTTTGGGGTTTGGGGTTTACGGTTTAGGGTTTGGGGTTTGGGGTTTAGGGTTTAAGGTTTAGGGTTTGGGGTTTAGGGGTTTAGGGTTTAGGGTCTAGGGTTTAGCGTGTAGTATTTAGGGTCTAGGATTTAGGGTCTAGGGTTTAGGGTATAGGGTTTAGGGTTTAGGGTTTAGGGTTTAGGGTTTAGGGTTTAGGGTTTAGGGTTTAGGGTTTAGGGTTTAGGGTTTAGGGTTTGGGGTTTGGGGTTTACGGTTTGGGGTTTATGGTTTAGTGTTTAGGGGTTAGGGTTCAGGGTTCGGGGTTCTGGGCTCAGGGCTCATAGATCAGGGCTCAGGGCTCAGAGTTCAGGGTTCAGGGTTCAGGGTCAGGGTTCAGGGTTCAGGGTTTAGGGTTTGGAGTTTGGGGTTTGCGGTTTGGGATTTACGGTTCACGGTTCAGGGTTCACGGTTAAGGGTTCAGGGTTCAGGTTTCAGGTTTCAGGGTTCAGGGTTCAGGGCTCAGGGCTCAGGGCTCGGGCCTCGGGGTTTGGGGTTCGGGGTTCGTTGTTTGGGGTTCAGTGTTCGGTGTTCGGGGTTCTGGATACGGGGTTTGGGGTTCGGGGATTGGGGTTGGGTTGGGGGTTGGGGGTTTGGGTTTAGGGTTTAGGGTTTGGGGTTTAGGGTTTCGGGTTTCGGGTTTGGAGTTTGGGCTTTAGGGTTTACCGTTTAGGGTTTTGGGGTTAGGATTTAGGGTTTGGGGTTTAGGGTTTAGGGTTTAGGGTTTGGGGTTTGGGGTTTGGGGTTTAGGGTTTAGGGTTCAGGGTTTAGGGTTCAGGGCTCTGGGCTCAGGGCTCAGGGCTCGGGGCTCGGGGTTCGGTGTTCGGGGTTCGGGGTTCAGGGTTTAGGGTTAGGGGGTCGGGGTTGCAGGTCGAGGGT
>NW_010365408.1:5329-6514 GCF_000414095.1 Morus notabilis
TTCAGGGTTCAGGGTTCAGGGTTCGGGGTTCAGGGTTCGGCGTTCGGGGTTCAGAGTTCATGATTCACGGTTCTGGGTTCAGGGTTCACGGTTCGGGGTTCACGGTTCACAGTTCATTGTTCAGGGTTCAAGGTTCAAGGTTCAGGGTTCAGGGTTCCGGGCTCAGGGCTCAGGGCTCAAGGCTCGGGGCTCGGGGTTCGGGATTCGTTGTTTGGGGTTCGGTGTTAGCGGTTCGTGGTTCGGGATATGGGGTTTGGGGTTCGGGGTTCGGGGTTTGAGGTTCAGGGTTCAGGGTTTAGGGTCCAGGGTCACGGTTCCGGGCACAGGGTTCTGGGTTCAGGGTTGGGGGTTTAAGGGGTTTAGGGTTTGGGGTTTGGGGTTTGGGGTTCGGGGTTCGGGGTTCGGGGTTCGGGGTTCAGGGTTCAGGGTTCAGGGTTCAGGGTTTGAGGTTCGGGGTTCAGGGTTTGAGGTTCAGGGTTCGGGGTTCGGGGATTGGGGTTTGGGGTTTCGGGTTTCGGGTTTCGGGTTTAGGGTTTACGGTTTAGGGTTTTGGGGTTAGGGTTTAGGGTTCAGGGTTCAGGGTTTAGGGTTTCAGGTTTCGGGTTTCGGGTTTCGGGTTTCGGGTTTCGGGTTTCAGGTTTCAGGTTTCAGGTTTCAAGTTTCGGGTTTGGGGTTTGGGGTTTAGGGTTTAGGGTTCAGGGTTCACGGCTCAGGGCTCAGGGCTCAAGGCTCAAGGCTCAGGGCTCGGGGCTCAGTGTTCGGGGTTCAGGGTTCAGGGTTCAGGTTTTGGGGTTCAGGGTTCACGGTTGATGATTCAGGGTTCAGGGATCAAGGTTCAGGCTTCAGGGTTTAGGGTTTAGGGTTCGGGGTTCAGGCTTCGGCGTTCGGGGTTCAGAGTTCATGGTTCACGGTTCACGGTTCACGGTTCGGGGTTCACGGTTCATTGTTCAGGTTCAGGGTTCAGGGTTCAGGGTTCAGGGTTCAGGGTTAGGGGTTAATAGGTTTAGAGAGTTTAGGGTTTAGGGTTTAGGGTTCGGGGTTGAGGGTTCGGGGTTTGGGATTTGGGGTTCGGGGTTCTGGGTTTGGGGTTTGGGGTTTAGGGTTTAGGGTTTGGGGTTTGGGGTTTATGGTTTAGGGTTTAGGGGTTAGGGTTTAGGGTTTGGGGTTTAGGGTTTAGGGTTTAGG
>NW_010365408.1:6624-8552 GCF_000414095.1 Morus notabilis
TTTAGGGTTCAGGGTTCAGGGCTAAGGGCGCAGGGCTTAGGGCTCGGGGCTCAGGGTTCGGTGTTTGGGGTTCGGGGTTCATGGTTCAGGGTTCGGGGTTCAGGGTTCACAGTTGACGGTTCAGGGTTCAGGGATCAAGGTTCAGCCTTCAGGGTTCAGGGTTCGGCGTTCGGGGTTCAGGTTCGGGGTTCAGGGTTCACAGTTGACGGTTCAGGGTTCAGGGATCAAGGTTCAGCCTTCAGGGTTCAGGGTTCGGCGTTCGGGGTTCAGGTTCGGGGTTCAGGGTTCACAGTTGACGGTTCAGGGTTCAGGGATCAAGGTTCAGCCTTCAGGGTTCAGGGTTCGGCGTTCGGGGTTCAGGTTCGGGGTTCAGGGTTCACAGTTGACGGTTCAGGGTTCAGGGATCAAGGTTCAGCCTTCAGGGTTCAGGGTTCGGCGTTCGGGGTTCAGGTTCGGGGTTCAGGGTTCACAGTTGACGGTTCAGGGTTCAGGGATCAAGGTTCAGCCTTCAGGGTTCAGGGTTCGGCGTTCGGGGTTCAGGTTCGGGGTTCAGGGTTCACAGTTGACGGTTCAGGGTTCAGGGATCAAGGTTCAGCCTTCAGGGTTCAGGGTTCGGCGTTCGGGGTTCAGGTTCGGGGTTCAGGGTTCACAGTTGACGGTTCAGGGTTCAGGGATCAAGGTTCAGCCTTCAGGGTTCAGGGTTCGGCGTTCGGGGTTCAGGTTCGGGGTTCAGGGTTCACAGTTGACGGTTCAGGGTTCAGGGATCAAGGTTCAGCCTTCAGGGTTCAGGGTTCGGCGTTCGGGGTTCAGGTTCGGGGTTCAGGGTTCACAGTTGACGGTTCAGGGTTCAGGGATCAAGGTTCAGCCTTCAGGGTTCAGGGTTCGGCGTTCGGGGTTCAGGTTCGGGGTTCAGGGTTCACAGTTGACGGTTCAGGGTTCAGGGATCAAGGTTCAGCCTTCAGGGTTCAGGGTTCGGCGTTCGGGGTTCAGGTTCGGGGTTCAGGGTTCACAGTTGACGGTTCAGGGTTCAGGGATCAAGGTTCAGCCTTCAGGGTTCAGGGTTCGGCGTTCGGGGTTCAGGTTCGGGGTTCAGGGTTCACAGTTGACGGTTCAGGGTTCAGGGATCAAGGTTCAGCCTTCAGGGTTCAGGGTTCGGCGTTCGGGGTTCAGGTTCGGGGTTCAGGGTTCACAGTTGACGGTTCAGGGTTCAGGGATCAAGGTTCAGCCTTCAGGGTTCAGGGTTCGGCGTTCGGGGTTCAGGTTCGGGGTTCAGGGTTCAGGGTTCAGGGTTCGGCGTTCGGGGTTCATGGTTCACAGTTCAGGGTTCAGGGTTCTTGGTTCAGGGTTCAGGGTTTAGGGTTCAGGGTCCAAGGTCACGGTTCTGGGCACAGGGTTCTGGGTTTAGGGTTCAGCGTTCTGGGTTCAGGCTTGGGGGTTTAAGGGGTTTAGGGTTTGGGGTTTGGGGTTCGGGGTTCAGGGTTCATGGTTCACGGTTCGCGGTTCGGGGTCAGCGTTTTGGGTTTAGGGTTTGGGGTTTAGGGATTGGGGTTTGGGGTTTGGGGTTTAGGGTTTACGGTTTAGGGTATAGGGGTTAGGGTTTAGGGTTTGGGGTTCAGGGTTTTGGGTTTGGGGTTTCGGGTTACGGGTTTCGGGTTTAAGTTCTGGGTTTAGGGTTTAGGGTTTAGGGTTTAGGGTTTGGGGTTTAGGGTTCAGGGTTCCTGGCTCAGGGCTCTGGGCTCAAGGCTCTGGGCTCAGGGCTCGGGGCTCGGTGTTCGGGGTTCGGGTTCAGAGTTCAGGGTTCGGGGTTCGGGGTTCACGGTTGACGGTTCAGGGTTCAGGGATCAAGGTTCAGGGTCCAGGGTTCGGCATTCGGGGTTCAGAGTCCATGGTTCTCGGTTCACGGTTCGGGGTTCACGGTTCACGGTTCA
>NW_010365408.1:8774-9049 GCF_000414095.1 Morus notabilis
GGGTTTGGGGTTTGGGGTTTGGGGTTTAGGGTTTCGGGTTTAGGGTCTAGGGTTTAGCGAGTAGTATCTAAGGTGTAGGGTTTAGGGTGTAGGGTTTAGGGTTTAGGGTTTAGGGTTTAGGATTTAGGGTTTAGCGTTTGGGGTTTGGAGTTTGGAGTTTGGGGTTTAGGGTTTATTGTTTAGGGGTTTGGGGTTTGCGGTTTACGGTTTGGGGTTTACGGTTCACGATTCAGGGTTCAGGGTTCAGGGTTCAGGGTTCAGGGCTCAGGGCTCAG
>NW_010365409.1:0-345 GCF_000414095.1 Morus notabilis
GAATAACATACCCCCAATAGAAAATGGCTGCTCTATAATTGTTCCACCATGTGGAATTTCATATATTTTACCGCCTTCGTACTTGTCTATCATCCCAGTTTGTAAAACATCCTGCCAAGTCAAAAAAATTATAATGAACTATAAACATAGATGAACTAGAAATGCTTCATCACAAACAAGACATGAAACAACTGAGCACACATAATTTAAAAGAACTATAAACATAGACATAAAAGTAAATTGACAAGCTAGATTAAACAACATAGTAAATATCTAAAAATGACTATTATGACTAACACCTCCTACATCATGCACTCATCCATTCAAAAGCAAAAATATGGTCTA
>NW_010365409.1:444-613 GCF_000414095.1 Morus notabilis
CCCCCTCATGATCCCCCATTTTTCTCCGAAAAGGAACCACAGCCAATGCTTCCATACCAAATTTCGGAACAGTAACTAGAGCTTTGGACTCTGGACTTGTACTGTTACTCAATGTTGTGGGAACTGCACTAACGTCATTTTCAACAAAGCCATCAACAAAGCCACGATG
>NW_010365410.1:0-790 GCF_000414095.1 Morus notabilis
TGTATTTGACACATCGCCTTCCTTTATTCGCAGCTGGTGGTACCCTGAACGCAAGTCAATCTTGGAAAAATATGCAGCTCCCTTCAATTGGTCGAATAAATCGTCAATCCTCGGCAATTGATACTTGTTCTTGATCGTAATCTTATTCAGCTCCCGATAGTCGATACACATCCTTAGTGTACCGTCTTTCTTCTTTACGAACAAAACTGGCGCTCTCCATGGTGAATAACTCGAGTGGATAAAATCTTTATCTATTAACTCTTGTAGTTACACCTGAAGCTCCTTAAGCTCAGCTGGGGCCATCCGGTATGGTGCCTTAGAAACTAATGTTGATCCTGGCATCAATTCAATCTCAAAAGAAATCTCCCGCTCTAGGGGTAGTCCCGGTAATTCTTCTGAAAAAACTTCCACAAATTGGTTGACTACTGGAATGTCCTCCGATCCTAACTTAATCTCTTTAGACTTGTCCACTAAATTGGCCAGATATCTTATGCATCCGCTAGCCAACATCTTACTTGCTCTCATTGCGGATACCATATGCACTGGCCGCTCTTGAGATGTCCCTATGTAAGTGAACTATCCTTCCTCAAGTGTCTTAAACGTGACCTTTCGGCTTCTGCAATCGATGACGGCTTTGTATTTCCTTAGGAAGTCCATTTCTAAAATGATGTTGTAATCGCTCATACTAATGACTATTAAGTTCATGTACAATGGTCTCCCACAAATAATTATTGGAACATCTTGTAACCAATAATCAGACAATAAGATCTCCCCGGAGGGCAAGGCAGTC
>NW_010365411.1:0-937 GCF_000414095.1 Morus notabilis
AATATAGATTTCAAAACTACAGGGAAAACCTCCAAGAAGAAATTTTTTTAAAAAAAATCTACAAAAAATAAAAATAAAATCCAAAACCCAAATCCTACAATGCAAAATAATTTTATAGTCAATCAGAAAGTAAACTGTCTCTCTTTTCAGCACCTAAAAATCTAGATTGCAGATAAAATAGGGATTTGTGCAAGAATAGCCGATTATAAGGCATGGCTTAAGTAAAATGACAACTGTTTTTTGAAATTATAGCCAAATGTAGACCATTTTCAATGTAAATATTAATGTTAATTGTATATTTACTATTAAAAAGTGTGATATAAAAATTATTTTTATTTTTATTTTAATGCATAATACTATTTGATATGTTAAATTTATATTTTTCATAATTGTTAAGTTTTGAAAGTTATAAAAGTAAAATTTTATGTTTAAAATAATTAGAAAATATAAAAATTGTATTGATGACATAAAAAAGTAAACATTTCAACCAATAAAAATAAAATGTTAAATTTCTTATATACTATATTTGGTAAAAAAATTTATCACAAAATATAACATATGAGAAATTTAATATAATAAATAGTATTGTATTATAGAGTATTTTTTATACTCAAATATCAAATTTATAATTGATTATGGGATATGCTCTTGATTTAAGAGAAAAAAAATCCTAAAATGCTCTTAATAGGAAAAAAATCTATCCAGAATTTTGTCTCCTCCATAGCACGATGCAAGATCCCCTTCTTCGCTGAGCTGCCGCCGGCCACTGGCGGTCACCGCTGCGTTTAATGGTTAATCAAGTTTTTGTTGTCGTGAAATTTTTTGGGCTTGATGCGGTGAATGGTAAATTTATTTATTTTTTTATGAATTGAATGGTAATTTGATTGAATAAAACTAATTGACTGCTTATTTGTTTATCGGAATTGATTTATCATGT
>NW_010365412.1:0-794 GCF_000414095.1 Morus notabilis
GGTAGGTTAAGTTTTTTTAACTGTTAAATTTATATATTTTTTATTTTATGTGATTTTATACAGATTATACAAATATAAAACTTAACTTATGGGTATATTAGCGCACTGAAGAAGGTATCATATTTTTTATTAGTTCCTCCTCCCATGACCGTGAATTCTTTTTTTTTCTTTCTCTCTTTGTAGAATTCTTTTTCTTTTTTGTTTTAATTTTCACTACAATAATAAAACGCATTGGACGGTGGCGGATTGAGTCTCACTCACCCTGTAAATTGTAAAGTCAAACTATCTCGCTTAAAATTACCATCAATTTGGCCAAGATCACCATTTCTTACTGGTCCCGCAACCACCGGATCCTTTAATCCCCAAAACAACTCTTCCCCAGCCAAAACTCTCCGCGTGCCTGTCTATAGTTCGTGCAATTACCCTCCAATCGTATGTCCTGCCCAAACATCCTCCGGGCAGCTCCCCCTCCTCTACCCGTCGCCATCGTCGACGTTCTTTTGGCTAGGGGTGTTCGGCGGTTAAAAACCGTCGGTTTTGGTCGGTTCGGCCACCGAACCGACCTTGTCAGTTTTTAGAAACCGAGAACCGAAATCGAACCGTGGAAATACGAATCGGTTAACCAAATTTTCAGTTTTCGGTCGGTTTCGGTCAGTTTCCGGTCAGTTTCTGGTCGGTTTTCAGTTTTGATAATCTTGATGGTGACTATCAGTTAACTATCCGGTTACCTGCATATTTAGTTGCATTTTTTGACAAAAAATTGTGAAAAAATATAAAATATTCCTTGTATGCAA
>NW_010365413.1:0-793 GCF_000414095.1 Morus notabilis
AGACCCATAAAAAAATCCCAGCGGTGAGACCCATTTTTAACTATTGGATTAATTTTTTAATGGTCAGATCTGTGCAGGTCCATATAAAAAATTTACGGCGCGCTGCACAGAATTACTTCTGTTGCAAATCTAATCGTTGAAAAATTAATCCAACGGTAAAAGACAGTGCTTCACTCTTGGGGTTTTTTTTAAGTGGTTTTACTGTAGAGATTGTCAGAATAAAATATAAATATGTGTTTGAATAGGGTGTTAAAAACAATCATTTGAAAAATAATATAGTGAATATGGATATTATTTTATTCTGTTCGTCGCTACGAATACATAGAAAGAAAAATCGTGTCAATTTGAGATCTATTGATAAAGTTATGACTTTCAAAAAAAAAAAAACTTAAAAATCGTTTCACATCACGTTATACAAACAATACTATACCTTCCAAATATGACAATGTTCAGTGAAAACAACATAGTCAATATGGATCTTGTTTTGTTTAGTTCATTGTTACGAACACGTAGAAAGAAAAATCGTCTCAGTCCGAGATCTAACGGTAGGGTTATGACTTTCTTTAAAAAAAAAAAACTAAAAATCGTTCTACATCACGTTATACAAACAATACTATACCTACTGAATATGACAATGCTCAGTGAAAAATAGCATAGTCAATATGGATCTTGTTTTGTTCGATTCGTAGCTACGAACACGTAGAAAGAAAAATCGTCTCAATCTGAGATCTAATGATAAAGTTATGACTTTTTTTAAAAAAAAAACTTAAAAATCATTATACATCATGTCATA
>NW_010365414.1:0-823 GCF_000414095.1 Morus notabilis
CCCGGCCTTGAAATCCGATAACGCGTCTCTCTCCAACACCGCCAACTTCACCAGCGCCTCCGCCGCAGCCTTCCTCGCTGCCCAGTCCTCGCTGCTCAGAAACTGCACCAAACAAGGCACCAAATTCCTTAGCATCACCTCACCGGAAGCTCCTCCGGCGCCGATGACGCTTCCGATCAGCGTCAGGAGCGCCGGTTTCGCCTTAAAGCTCTCGCATTTCAGCAACTTCTCCAACCTCGGCATCAGCTTCGCCAGCCTCGCCGGCTCCGGATCAGCCGCGGCGTCGACGGCCGAAGCGAGGCACAGCGCCGCTCCGATCTGCGAGTTCTGGTCCTGCTCCGTAAAGAGAGCGTCGGAGAGCGGCTTCAGGAAGGACGACAGCGGCGGCTTGCTGACGTGGCATCGGAGGGCGCCGACGGCGTCGACGCAGGCGGATCGGACTGCCGAGTCCGGGTCACGGAGGCGGCGGCTGACGCCGGAGAGGATCTTCGTAAGGTGAGGAGCGAGAGAGTCGCCGTGGCTCTCCGAGAGGACGGCAAGGAGGCGGACGCACTGTTTCCGCACCGGCGACTTGTCGGAGGCGTCGGTGGTGTGGATGCAGGAGATGAACGCGCCGAGGGAGCTCGGCTCGAGGTCGCGAGCAATGGACTCGAGCTCTACGGAGGCTACGCCATAGGTGTCACGGTCGGAGAGCTTGTTCAGGCACGTGAAGACGCGGTGCTTGAGGTTCTGCGGCGGCGGCACGGAGGAGGCGAGAGGCATTTTCGTTCGCGAGCGGATATTTCGCTTCGAATTTCACGTCTAAGGCGGTGGCTGCGCCGAC
>NW_010365415.1:0-618 GCF_000414095.1 Morus notabilis
ATTAGATGTGACATTTTCTGAGAACTTTTTACTGTAGAAACCTAAAATTAAAAACTCGAATTAGTAAAATGAACGAAGCCTGACTATTTCTATTATATTGTTTCTAGAAAATACAATTATTTTTGGTTTTTTAAAAATTCATTTTTAATTTAATATAAAGTTGTAATTTTTTATTACTTAAAATTTCTAATTGAGTTTATTTATTAAGGTCATTAAACACCTTAACACCGTGATCATGATTGTGATGGTGACTTGATCATGGTCATCATAAATTGTCAAAAAAAAAAAATCATCGTATTTATTTTAATTTTTGTTCATTGGGATCGTAAGAATATGTTGACAGAAAGACTTGTAAAACAAAAATTTGTACTCCTACGATCAAATTAGTAAAGATGGAGATAAAAGTGGAACAATAACAAAAATAAGAGAGAACGCTTATACCATGTTTACTTAAAAGAATTGAGAAATAGAAGTGGAGAATGAGAGTCAATCTCATGTTTACTTATTTTTTTTATTTTAAAATAAAAGTGAAATTGGTAGGCCTCACTCAAAGTCAGAATTGAAAAATGAAATTAGTACTCTCATGTTTCCCTTGAGATTGGCTTTCTCATTCTTTAT
>NW_010365416.1:0-659 GCF_000414095.1 Morus notabilis
TATGTAATTTTTATTGGCACAAAATGGGCAGATTTAGTTAATCGATCAACAATCACCCATATTGCGTCAGAACCCTCACTAGTTTTGGGTAATCTTACCACAAAATCTATAGTTATAAGCTCCCATTTCCATTCTGGAATCTCTATAGGTTGCAGCTCTCCAGCTGGACGTTGATGCTCAGTCTTAACCTTCTGGCATGTTAGACAACGACTAACGTGATCTACGATGTCATTCTTTATGTGCTTCTACCAGAAATGTTATTTTAGATCCTGATACATCTTAGTTGCTCCCGGATGTATCGAATAAGGGTTATTATGAGCTTCAGAAGGAATTTGTTTCTTAAGATTTTCATCTTTTGTTCTTGTGTCATCAGTATTATTTTTTAACATTCTGAACGACTTTCGTATTGTGTTTTCATAGCTTTTACTTCTTATGGGCCCCATCTTGTTGTACCATTGCGCGCATAACCAGTGGCAGTGGGGTAGCTCACCAAAACTAACTCACTCACGGTTTCATTTCATTCAAAATCATAATAACCTTTGCTTGCGAAGGCCGGTACAAATAGTATTATTATCTTCTTATCGTTTGTCATCTTTATTTATTCATCATCTTGTAGGATCTAGTTGTGATTTTTAATGAAAAATCATTTGAACAACAAC
>NW_010365417.1:0-649 GCF_000414095.1 Morus notabilis
TCAAGTATTTTCTTACATGTCCACTTCAAACTATGCACCAACTAGTTGGCTTTCATTAACTTTTTAATGTTCCTCTTTGGTGGAGAAAATATAGCAACATAGGAATATTAAATGTGACATTACCAAGAAAATTATTGACTTAAATAGTTAATTAATCAGTATTTAATTTTAAAATTTTTTTGGACATTTACATAAATCTTCCATTCTACCATTACTCATAATAAGCTCATAGTTAGTCCTCAAAAATCAAGGTCCAAAAACCGGATTTGTTGCTCTCCAATAAACTGCAGGGGTTACAGAAATTTCTTCTGAAAAAAATATATGATTTGACATGGTATTATTTACTCTCTAATAATCTTGCAGGGGTTATAGAAATTTCTTCTGGAAAAAAGTACATAATTTTTCATGGTTTTGTACAAACATATTATTTATATCATTTTAAATAAGAGAGAATATAATTTGTCATGATTTTATAGAGACCCATTATTTATATCATTATAAATAATTAGATGTCATTATGACCTTTAATTTTCTCTTTATTAATTGAATTACAGTTGTTTATTTTTAACTGTAGTGGTATAAATAATATTTTTTTACCACATTGAATAGTATTTTTGTTTTTTACCTCTAAATAATTACAAAAACACTA
>NW_010365418.1:0-1474 GCF_000414095.1 Morus notabilis
AAGCTTGGTCTGTCTCTTTTCGATCTGTCTTCTTTTCTTTAGATTTCCATATTTTTGGCTTGGATCTGTGTTCTTCCATTTGGTTAGGCCGCAGGTAGTCTCGAATTGCAAGAGTTCAGCATATAGCCTTCACATGCCTAGACTGAGAATGATTTCTCTCTTATCTGCCAAACTAATAGATGCTTACAGTCCTTCCTAACGTGAGCTGGTTTTAGCAGAAGTAAAAGAAAGAAAAGAATTCTTTCTATTTCAAAAAAAAAAAAAAGACAACTATTCAAAAAGAAAGTGCCCAACCAATTTCAATAATACTTGATGGGCATAACTACAATTGATGGGCGACAGCCATGCGGAGTTATTTGAAAGGGATGAAACTGTGGCTTGTTGTCACTAGAGACAGAACAGCACCAGTCAAACAGACAGAAGAAACTAATGACAAGTATGCCGATCGACTCGAGGAAAGAGAAAGCAAGAATCATCGGATCCTTATATGATTCACCAATACTATTGTTCCTTCAATCAACGTGCACTTTGGGCGTTTTGAACTTGCAAAAGAAGCTTGGGACTTTATTGCCACGCGGTATAGTTCTACTACCCTCTCTCATCAGTATCATCTTATGACTACTTTGTCACAACTTCGTCAAGAATCAAGTCAGTCAATCGATGAATTTCATTCCAAAATGCAACAGCTATGCGATATGCTTGAGAATTAAGAGCCACAGTTTAAACATAAGCAGGATATTTTTCTTGCTTATCGAAATCAAATCCGACTTATTCAATTTCTCATGGCTCTCCGAGATGATTTTGAAAATACCAGGTCTTCACTTTTACCTGACATCCTCTCTCAACCATGGATAGTGCACTTACCGAATTAATCTCTGAAGAAACTCAGCTAGCAATGACTCAAGCTCATCATCGTGACACCATTGTTGCTGCAACTCCAAAACAACAAACAGGTTCCACTCAGGCGTGTCATCGATGTGGTCGAACTAATCATCTTTTGGCCAACTGCAAAGCAAGATTCCATTCCAATGGAACTCGTCTTTCTGATTCTCATGCTACGACGACTACTACATCATCTTCCTCTACTGCACTGTGTTTGCGATGTGGAAGGACTAATCATCATGTTGAACAATGCAAAGCAGTATATCTTAGCAATGGAACACGCCTTTCTGGTTCTCGAACAACAACTACTGCTGTCACAGCTAATACTGACTCTGTCACTACCGAATCTTTTTCTGACAAATTTACATTCTCCACAGATGATCTTCAGGCTTTGATCAATCAAGTAATGTCCCAATCTCACACAACTGTCATGTCTGCTGTCACATCAAGTAACACTTGGTTGCTCGATACTGCCTGTGGAAATCATATGATTGCCAATCCTTTATTGTTTAAGAATACATTACAACCCCGCTCATTTCACCGATTCGAGTTTTGCTACAATAAAAAGCTCTTAGAAACAGTCACATCTAAC
>NW_010365419.1:0-469 GCF_000414095.1 Morus notabilis
AAAAGTTAGATGTGATTGTTTGTGAGAACTTTTTACTGTAAAAAAATTTAAATTTTAAAATTGAATCAACGAAGTAAACGAGACCTTAAATTTTAAATTCGAATTAGCGAAAAGAACGGAACCTAAAGAAGTTAAGGACCGTCCTGCTAATTATTCAAAAATAAAAACAAAGGTTAAAATTGCAAAAAAAAAAAAAAAAAAAAAAAAAAGGGAAGAAAGTACATGTATGTAATTACCCATTTTTATTTTAATCCCTCTCCTCTCTTTCCGGTTACTACTCGCCGTCCAGTTAACCATGGCCTGTGGTTAAATCCCAACCATGGTTAGCTCAGGTTCGTACAATTACTAAGCAAAGACAGAAGAGAGAGAGAGAGAGACAGAGAGTCAGAAAATGAAGCAACAAAGTCGCGTATAATAAGACGCGCGCAATTCTTCTGTAACGGCGTTTTTCTTTCCCTGGATTCCCTAC
>NW_010365420.1:0-644 GCF_000414095.1 Morus notabilis
GCAACTGAACGTAATTAACCCGGATATTAATTAATTAAGTCGTGTTCTAAACAGTGTTCCAATATCATCTGGAATACCAGACGTAAAATCAGATCTAACAATAGGGTTTTTTGTTTTTGTTTTTATTTTTGTTTTTTTTTTTGTTTTTATTTTTTTATTTAAGAGTTATTTTGGGCATTTTTAAATAAAAGTTAATTGTTGATTGAGACATACAACTAAGGGAGGAAAGACTACTATACATCTTTAAATTTTCTTTTCCTCAGATTCTTTGCGGTGATAAATATGCATGTACAATATTCCTTAATCTACCATCTAGTAATTACTTGACACGAAGTTCAAGAGATTGTGACTTGTATTATATAGATATATTCTACCTATGATTATTATAACACATGCCATAGATTAGGGGGTCTATGAATCCCAATATGAAATGAAAACTGGTAAGAGTATTTGTCCGGTGGAGAATGCACATTCTTGAAACACGGTAGAGATAAACGGACATATTCCGTGCAAGATGCAGAAAGCTCATTGGTAGAAGCTAATTAGTCATTACACAAAAAGAGAGAACATAAAGTAATGATATAGATTGTTTCCTTGATTCCACTAATTGTGTGAGAAATGATGCTTTATATATATATATATAT
>NW_010365421.1:0-740 GCF_000414095.1 Morus notabilis
TTAAAATAGGCATTTAATTAATCATATTATATTACGTCATCTAATCAAACTCAAATAAAAAAATATGTGTCAATTAAAAAGTGTTATTTTTTTTAACTGGCGTAATATAATATTATTGGTGAGATGCTTTTTAGAGTACTGAAATTAAATAACCAACTGAGTCATAAAAAATGACTTATAAAATTATGAATAGTGACGCATAAAAAAGTGTCTTGCATAGCTTCCTCCAAGCATTTTCATTGGATACAACAATCTAATTAAATAACAGAAAATATACTCAAAGAGAATGTCATAAAGCAACTAAGGAAAATATTAAAACAAGTAAGTCTTATCTATGCATGAACTATAACGCACTCTTGTATAGTTTCCTAACATCAGTTATAAATATGCTCCATAGAAAGGCCTAAATTGATAAGATAGCAAAAGGGAGCTTCCTTCTAGTTTAGAACATGGGTAAAGCATTTGATATTTCAGTTAAAGCAGGCCGTGATTTCAATCTCAAAATTATTGATTACTGGAATATCAAGGAAGATTGCAGTGCCAATTTTCAGTTCAAATCAACAACTTGCAGCTCTGAAGAATCGACTAGTTGCTCCATTGGATCAGCATCTTCATCAGACATGCTTGCTGATGATGCATCATCATCATCAACTTGCTCATCACCAGAGAGTCATGATCTGCATGAGTTTTCCGAGCCAATGACATCACAACTTCCCATAAAGTAAGTTTTTTTTTTTTTT
>NW_010365422.1:0-323 GCF_000414095.1 Morus notabilis
TCAGGTGCTGATTCTTCAGGTCTCAGTTTTTCTCTTCCCGTCTCTATGGAAAATCCTAGTAAGCACTCTGCTTCAGTTCCAGCTTCTGATGGTGTTGTTCATAATACTTCTAGTTCTTCTCAATCTGTATCTTCTACTGATGGTAATGCTACTTCTAGTGCTGATGTTGATAATTCTAGTGCTACATTAGTTCCTGCTGTTTGTGAACCAGTTTCTTCGACTATAGAACTGTCAACGCCTCTCAATTGAACTGTCATCAGATGGTCACTAGGTCTAAAATTGGTACTTTCAAGCCTAAATGTCTTCAAGTCAGTAAGTCAACT